>NC_088792.1:189744124-189856624 GCF_011386835.1 Chrysemys picta bellii
TTCCAAAGAGTTTATGCTCAATATATTGATTTTTGAAGGTAAGAGACTCAAAGACCTAATCTGAAGAGAAATGTTTTTTATTAAATTCTTTTTCAGAAATTAAGAAATAGAAAAGACTTTAAAGAATTAATAACAATGCTTTATTTATTATGTAGTTTATTATTTATTTATTATTTGCTTTATTATTATTTCCTTGGAACATTGGAGAGTGGAAACATTTTCTTTGTCAAAATGCTATTCAAAAAGAGCAATATATGTAGAGATGAGTTATTTCTTCTAGACAGAAGGTCTGACCTTATACTATAATTTGTAATTATATGTTTAAAATAATAATAATAATAATAATAATATCATCTAGCTCTTTGTCTATAGATCTCGCTTTATGAGGGAGATAAATATTATCCCCATTATACAGATGAGGAAAATGAAGCAGAGGAAGAGTAAGTGACTTGTTCAAGGTCACCCAACAAGCCAGTGGCAGAGCCAGAAATAGATCTCAGGTCTCCTGGGTCCAAGTCCAGGTCTCTATCCACTGGGATACACTGCCACTCCCAGTATTCTGTTTCAATTTTTTTGTTTTCAAAATAAAATGGAGGAAAACCGAAATATGTGCCCAGTACAAACAACCAGGAAATCAAAAACAAACACTTTAAAGATCTTTCCTAGCCTCAGTGATAATGCTTGATTCTTTGACTATATAGATATAGTCTATATTGATAATATAGCTCCAGAAAGAATGGACTCTACTAAAAATCCCCCATTTTTCATTTAATAGGGCCTCTGATTTGGATTGTTGTAAAACAGGATTTGGAGGGTAATCCTGTAATGTATAAAGCACCTCCCACATTATTTCAGTTGGAGCTGAGAACACATACCACTTCTCAAGTTTGGAACATTTACATGGCTACAGAGAATACCCATAGTTACAATGGGTTTTAAAATTATATCTCAAACTTCAAATATTTGTCCAAACCTTCCCTCCTCCTCACCCCAAAAACTGGTAGGGATTAAATGAAATTAACTTCCCTCTCCAAACAATTTAAAAACCATTCCATGAGTCTCCAACTCTTTGGAGAAAAAAATTGGTTCATAAGGGGGTAATAGACTATCTCTCAGAAGCCTAGAGCATTAATAATTCAGGCCTGGAAAGATATTTTAAATTTCCTAATTAATGCATAAGGTCTGCCTATAGTGATTATTTAAAGTTTGAACAAGCAACAGAGGGTCCTGTGGCACCTTTGAGACTAACAGAAGTACTGGGAGCATAAGCTTTCGTGGGTAAGAACCTCACTTCTTCAGATGCAAGAGAACTTTTATATAAAGTTTGAACATCTACGATAGGATCTGCAGGCTACCCTCGTGATCAAATGATCTGAATATTCCCGTAGAATGGGGAGCACATCTCGTAGAATGCAGAGGTTTGTATTTACTACAGTAGACAAATCTGAGTAGGCTAGATTGCCATCTAACTACTTGGGTTTAATCACTTAATTTCAGTAGTGAGGGAATGGAGTGTGGGGACCAACAGAACAAAGAGATTTAGGGTCCCCAAAGGACTGTGGAGGGTGAAACAAAGCTTTACTCTAATCTGTGTGTGTGTGTATGGTGAAGTGGCCATATGTTATGAATATTGGTATGGCTCTGAGACTCTAATGCATAAAAGCTAAGGTCTGAAGGGAACTCATGGGATCATAGAAAACAGAAATGGAAAAGACTTGCTAGATCTTCTATTCCATTTCTTTGGCAATGCAGCATTTTTCCTTATTATTCAATTACTAGGGTTTTATCTAATCTATTTTTAAATGCCCCAACTGATCTTCCTTTCATCAATTTCCTTGGGAGATTATTCTACGCTTTGATAGAACTCATTGTCAAGAAGTTTTTTCCTGATACTCAGCCTAAATTTTCTGCTTTCTTAATTCTATCTCATTAGTTCTACCTATACCCCTGTGTACTGCACTAAACAATTTATCTTCACTGGTATTTACCCTTCAAAAACTTACCTATTCCCCCTTCCCCAAGCCATTGCTTAACCACAGTAAATATATTTAACTATTTTCATCTTTCCTTTCTCATTAATCACCTCTGTTTCATTTTTGTTGATATTTTCTAAACTGCCTCCAGTTTGCCAATACCTTTTGTGATAATTGGATGCTCAGATACCAAACAGATTATGTCAAGTATGATCTCATCAGAGACAGAATGAGAGAAACTATTACTGGACCTACCCGCTCAGCAATATGATATGTCTGTATATGATTCCATTATCTTTTTTACTGCCCTATTGCAATGCATATATCATTTCCATATTCTATAAAGAAAATAAAAGGACCCCCTGGACTTCCTGTTGATTGTCCCAATTTCATTTTCAGGCTTGTATTTTTAGATAGAGTCCAGCTACCTATTCTTTGCATATACAGTTAATTGCTGTGTGGTGCATGCAATAGTTTAAACTAACGGTTAGTCAGTTTAAAAACAAACAAAAAAACTTGGCCTCAACTAATACTCTTTTGTTTGGATTTATATGAAATTTCACTGCTGTTTTACTATAAATGTAAGTAATTTACTGAAAATATCCAGCATCTTCTTTAAAGGATAGCTACAACAGTCACAAGTAAAAGTTAGTATCTGCCAATTGTTGCCACAAAATTTGACCCAGCCCAGTACTTAGAATATGAAATGAATGTGTTAACAGTCTAAAAATGTTGACTTTTTTAATGGCAAAACTAATACATCAGTAATATATCAAAGAACTTCAGGTCTACCTATAGTGTATAGATCAATTATATCTTCCCCTTACATTCCTAAAATCTTCATAGCTGTTTAATGGACATTTTCTATTGGATCATATTGAATTCATACTTCACTTGCTATTCATGCTATTTGTACACACACTGACTCTATATAAAATTAATATTACAAGATTATTTTTTGAGCCAGTATTAAACTTTCAGAACATGAACTAGGCTAATTTATATTGTTTCAAGATAAGGAAATAAAGGAAAAACATTTGGCTACAATCCACCCCTGAGAGTTTTTATTTTTATTTGCCATAGGTCACTCTTTGATGCCAAATAGATATAAACTGAAACTCTGTTAAAAATCTTGTAACAGAGATTTGTTTTATTGTGTGTGTGTGCACATGCTGCTATTGTAAAAAGGACATGATGCAGTTGTGCAAGATTTGATATCTACATAGGTGCTTTACTGTGTACTGTGGGTGGCGAGTAGAGTTCCCTCTTTGACCATTCCTAGTGTACAGTCTGACCAGTACTAAAGAAACCATCATTCATTGCTGTTAACTTTGCCAAATTACATCCACTGTCTCAACCATGTTTTCTAAGCAAACACATTTTGAAGCTAGCAAAGAACAAAATCCTCCCCTGTCAGCTGTCAGTATCCTGAATCCCTCAGTCAGGCTTCAGGCCAGAATGTGAGGGATGATTTCCTCTCCATATGCAGGTGAAGTACCTTCATACTCACTCCACTAAACCTCTGTATTATCTGATAAAGTGGATCATCAAGAACTTCTGTACCTCCTCCTCAGACCCAAGGATGCATGGAAGGATCCTGAAATGGCCTAAGTCCTCACAGCCTACATTGAAAAGGTTGTGATGAGAAACTGCTCCTCTCTCTCCAGACCTCTGATGTGTGGAGTACAACAGGGCTCAATCCTGTCCCCTACTTATTCAACATCTACTGGATGAGCTGGTAAGACAACAAAGGCTGAAGTTTCGGTAACAGGAAAACAACATCTAACACTAAATCTCTTTCACTTCTGACATAAATAGCAACATCTTCCAGCTTATCCAATGCCTAAGTCAGATCAGAAACTAGATAAAAGGCCATCTGGCTGCAGTAGAAACCAGGCAAGACTCAGATCATGCAGGTAGGAATAGGGAAACACTGAGAAGAAAAGGACTTCATCGTAACATTCCCATCAATTGAGGACACCTGTCTGCAGACTGCTAAATCAATTCACCACCTTTATTGCAACTCTTGATTTCTAGAAATTAAATCATACAATTGGTACAAAACACAACAGCCTATCTGCTTAGTTAGACTGATAGCCATCAGCACATCACCCTGTCAACTCTTCTGTTTTCTCATTGAACACAGGCATCCGTTCAATACCTCTGTTTTGATGTTCAACGCTTTCAATGAAATTGACCCAACCTACCTGAGTGATCAGTTCTCTTTCTTCCACCATGACCTCTCACGGTGGTTACATTCCATTGGAACAATTAAACAAGACCCATGAGTGCAGGGGCCAGAACTTTCCCAGGAGCTGGATCTAGACTGTGAAACTCACTCTCGCAAGAGAGAAGAATGATCACAGATTTGCTTTCAGAACTTCGTAGAACTCATTTCTTCCACTTAGATTTCCCTCATTAAAACCTTATCACACAACATATATGTACAAACCTCCTCTAACTATCCAAGTTTACCTCTATGGGTGAGGAAGAGTGAGAGAGTATCTTTGATACTCCTTTTAACCTATGCATTATCGTAGTAGTACACAGAAATGCGGGTGGGTAAGTGGATAGGAGGCTAGCTAGCTAGCTAGATAACATAGCTGAGCTGTTTTCATAATTAAAGAGATAACAGCGACAGTAGATCATTTGTTCTGCTTGAACACATAAATTACATCCCTGTTCTTTGAGCAGGGTGTAAAAAATGAATTTTAAAGAGAAATGTCACTATTTTCAGAAGCTTCAGAACCTTCTGTTTTCTATCCAAAAATAATGGAATTGGCACCCCCCCCCTCCTTTTTTCAGCATGGCTGTTAATATACAAAAAGGATAAAAACTTACTTGTTGTTTTCAAGCTTCTGTTTTCCATTCCATTCTTCTCATCCAAACTCTTCTTATCATGACCCACTTTCTCATCATGTAACCAATAACAGGCTCTATGTTGGCGATTGTACCCCTGTATGAGAGGGGTTCTCAGACTGGGGGTCGGGACCCCGCGGGGGTCTGAAGGTTATTACCTGGGGGGTTGCGAGCTGTCATCCTCCACCCCAAACCCTGCTTTGACTCCAGCATTTATAATGGTGTTAAATATATAAAAAAGTGTTTTTAATTTATAAGGAGGGGGTCACACTCAGAGGCTTGCTTTGTGAAAGGGGTCACCAGTAAAAATGTTTGAGAACCACTGCTGTATGATGTGGAAATAAGTTAGAGTTGGATGAGTCAGGGTGACCAGCCTTTCTATGTTTTAAGACCATGCCTTACTTAATGTCTAATACATTAAGGTCTCAATCCATTAAAGTTATTGAGAAACATTTGACCAGCTAAGAAGAAGTATGCTTTCTAGAAATAATCATGCAACAGGGATTGAAACAGTGATACACTAATGAATGACTTTATACTGTGACTAAAATCTTTAACAGCTAACATACATTGGCCTTGGCTACACTTGCGAATTACAGCACTGTAAAGCCTCCCCCAGAGCTGTAACTCACTCCTCGTCCACACTGGCAGGGCACGTACAGCGCTGTATCTCCTTGGGTACACCGCTGCAGGTACTCCACCTCCCCGAGAAGCATAAGAGATACAGCGGAGTGACTACGACTCACGGGTGTGAGTGTAAACGCTTGCAGTGCTGTACTAATCACCTTGTCAAGTGGCCAATCCTCTCCATAATTATGTGAATATATGGTAGCCTATATTATGGACAATTGAGTAAATATATATTTGGGGTGTTAAAAAAAATTGTGTTGCACATCAAGTACCATAACAAAAATATTGCTGAAAAATATAAAATGATGTGTAAGTAATGTTAATGGTTTTAGTGAAATGCACAAATGCAAAGGAATTCAGAGTTGAGACAGAAAACACTTGATGATACTTCATCCAGAGGCTGCACCTGGGGAAAGCAGAGGGCTTGAGAATAGTGTATGGTATATACTAGCATAGTGTATATGCTGCATTTTCTGAGCACAGTTATAGGACTAAGGGGAATATTGTCTCCCGCCCCCTTCTCTATGGTCATAAAATACACAGAAGCAGCCATCATTAAAGGAGGGCAGGGATGGGGCTGTGGATCCATCATTGCATAGATTTACCAACAATTGCCGTCCCAGAGTGCTGTGTGGAAGTCCATGGGGCAGCTCTGCTGCTGATCCAGGGCTGAAGAATGTTTCCTTCCACCTCAGACCCCATGGAGAACCCTAGGGCGCATTCCATGCACTTGTGCTGGGAGCGATTACATCAGATGGGACTCTTGCTGCTACCTGAATTTCTTGTTTTTTTGTATATTTAAGAACTGGCAAATAAGTTTGGCTACAATAAATAATGCCCTGAACTTTCACCCATACTTTGAATTGACTCCATACCAACTTTTTTTAAGCACAGAAAAATATTCATAATATGATAGCACAATCCTTAATATTATTATTCTGCATTCATCCTTATAGGCCTGCTTTAGAGTCCACCTACTTCCTAATGGACCTGGCTGATTTCTCTGCAACTACCCTGCACCAACTTTTGCTTTGTCCTGATTGCCTTCTAACCTCTCTCTCATTTATTCTATTTCATACAGAGTGTGTGAAATTAGAAGTCACTGGGAGTTGAACCGGCCCAGAGGCTATCAGTGGTCCTCAGCCCTTCCAAGCTGCTGCTGCTGCTTTCGCCTACCCATCCTCAGTGCTTCAGTAGGTGGTGCTGTTGTCAGGACAAGGTAGGAGGGCCTTGGACCTACCCCAACAATGGTAGAACCCTAAAATAAGTGGCTGTTTGGATATGGAGGATGTAGAAAGTTTTGAACTTCCCCTAGCTCCAAAAATCAAAATCAAGTTGTGTGAGGGCAGGTTGTCTGGAGGAGGGGTGGAGAGAGGGAGGGGAAGAGAGAGAGTGAGTGAATAAAGGTGTCTTAGGGAGGAAAGACCACACCGCTCTTGGATGATTTAGCAAAACAATCTAGTTCTAGACTTTTGATGTCCATTTTTCGCTAGCTGAAGCCAGACCTTTAACATTATTGTCAATCCTGTGTTTCACAGATGACTTGGATATACATATTTTTCCATGAAATTAAAACTTTCACTTGATTTTCATTCCAATTTAAAGTAAAATTGATCAGTTGTATTAATTATAACAGAAAAATACTGACTTTGAAGATATGAAGGAATCTGAGAGGCTCTCTTCTCTAATCCCAATTTCTCTTTTCTACATCTATGTATTCAATCAATAAATACTTCAGAGATTAACATTGTAAGGTCTTTGTTCTAAACCTGAAGGAGAAATAAGTAGGGGTTCTGCCAGATCACAGACTATGAGGTGTACTCTGAAAATTTTTTCTACTGAAATAATTTAATGCTTCCCTAACTTACTATAATAAGGTTAGCAATCATCATGGAGCTGACTCTGTAGACCTGTAGGAATTGTTGTTTCCTCATGCATATAAATACAGAAAAGATATTTGATTGAAATTTAGGCATTTAGTGTAAGATGTTGCATTGAGGTAAAGAACTGAGTTATAAATAGAGTTACAAAAAGTGAAGTGGAGGAAAAATCTTTATATACCTAACTAGTTTAGCAAAGTTTTAGGCCAAACTATCTTTACTTCCAATTTCTCTACTTCCAACCTCACTTTACCTTGATGTTCTTGGCCAGCTATCAGATCAGACACAATTTCTCCATTGCCCCTGCAGCCAAATAGCTGAGTGGTTCTCTCTGTCCTGGGGATGGAAGTTTGGCAGTTAGCACAGCTCCTTTTCCCAAACCTGACCACCTAGATATCAAGTAAATAAAGGAGAACCGCGTGAAGTATACCAGGCCTGATGTGGGAAAGCACTTCCCTAATATTGTATATAAGTAGTCCCATGGAAATCAGAATTAGATTACTTTGTGTGCTTAAAGTTAAGGACATGCTTAAGTGCCTGACTGAATAGAGGCTTAATTTCATACCATTTTATTTAGCTCTTAAAATAATACTTTTGAATTATGCAAACCAAATGCAAATCAAGCATCTTAGGGCTTGCCTACGCTGTCCTGCGGTACAGACTACAGAGAAGTGAATAGCAGTGCACACCAAAGTGCGGCGCTGTAACTTCCTCAGGTGGACATTGCAGACACAACCTAAAAGTTTCCTAGTTCACATTATCATAATCCTCTTCAATCAGAACTACAATAATGTGAAGCAGTAACCTTTTACTTCATGCCAGCAGTGTCCAGATGGGGGAGATACAGTGCTGCAATTTTGTTTTGGCTAAAATTTGTTCCAGGCCAGAAATAAACATATTTTATGTTTTGTAGCAGAGGGGTAAATTTGAAAACAACAAGCTGTGTTAGGGATTGGTCCTCTGGTCAGTTATGTTGTGAAGCTTGGTCTTCATTCCTGACCATGTTGTCTCACACTGTATTCCTTTAAAGGATAAAAACATTTCACAAGAAAGTATGTACAGGTGATGTATGTAGCTATTAAACTATTTTGCATGGGGGGGGGGGAGAGAGCATTGTTATTTTCTGTGTATTGCCCATTTACAGTTTGAAGAAACTCTGCCAGTGTGCTGAGTCCAGAAACCATTTTTTCCTCTTGGAATTGTTTCTAGCCTGTAATAGGTAAGACACACACACACTGTGCCCTCTCTCTCATGGAGACTTTATTTTTGTTCTTTCTTGCTGTTTTCCTTTATGTAAAGTAAAAGTCATTTTACTTCTCTAGCGTTTTTTTTGCTCCTTGTATATGGAGATATAACAGGGTATCTATCCATGGACCAAATAAATAGCTAACTAGCTACCCCTCCAGCTAATAAGTTGACAACATGGATTTTCTAAGGTAATTTTTGAAGGTTATATGCAGGGGTCCTACAAATCTGTTTGCCACGGAAAAACATGGAATTTGCATTTTTACAGAGAATCTTTAGTTTTTACATTTTGTGAAAAAATAAAAATATATAGTGGAACCCCAATTATCTGATCTAATTTGGACTGGGGCCAGATCAGATAATCAAAAATTTGGATAATCAGGAGAATGGCAGAGCTTGCCTGTCAGCTTAAAAATTATAAATACATCAATAAAACATTATGTTCAACTGCTACCCACATATATATTGTGGCTAGGGAAACTAAAGTTCAGCATTTCATTTTAATCATGGAAAAACGTGGATACTTATGTTTTTTAACAGAGATTTTTTTTAAAAAATCACAGAGCAGTAGGATCCCGGACTATATATAATTGTTTCCACAATTTCCTAGATTTTGTATTAGTTGGAGATTTCATATTATTATTCTTTGTATTCTTCTGTTATAAAATTGTGTCTGATATTAATTTGGGGTGGGGGGAAGTCCCAGGAAGTCGACCATGAGTAATTTTTATTCAGAGAAAATGGGAAATTTCTTTCCTATGTTTGACGGTTTGTGAAGATCTGCTGTTAAAGCTTCCTATGCACACATGATGAGAGAGTGATTTTGATCTTTTAATTTACATATAGAAGAGTGTCCACTTTGAATTACCCATAAGCAGGTGACAGAAAGAATTCCAGAGTATTTCTTTACTAGTAGGGAGTGTCTGTGCTATCTTTATGTTAATTAAGCAAACAGAATTGTATAGAATCATCATGCATTGAAAAGGGAGAACAGAGAAACTCAACAAATAACTGATCAGTAATTTACCAGTGTCCAGTGTTTTTTTACATGGCATCCAGGTAAAGCATATCTCTCTGTATCTTGTATAAACCTACCTCTTTCTGCATTAATATGTCTCCTGGGCTCATTTAAAGGGCTAGAGTGCTTAAAATAATGTTATCATGATTTGTAAGTACTTTCAACTAGCAGCATGGAACATTAAAAAAAATCCAAACAAAAAGCTCCAAATTCAAGGATTAGTTAGATTTTGTTTAACCTCAGAATTTCTGAGAAAGTATATTCAAAAGTTCCTGCATTAGATAAACAAATAGATGTGATTAAAGGAGTGGAATTCGGAGTTTTTAATTAACAAATTCACAGCAGCTTGTCTGTAACCTCGTGTTATTAAAGGCATCATCCCAGTACTTATGGTGCCAAGTAAATCCAAATAAAGAAGACCTATGCAAGAAATTCAGCTCTGATTTTATGCAACATAAGGACTAGTAGTTGTTTTTTAACCACCACCTTTTTGAAAGCTTCAGTAAAACAGAATTTTACTTTTACAAGTCCCATGGGAGCAGGAACTGAGCTTGCTGAGGCTTCATTAATTTGTGCTTTAATAAAATCCCATTGGCAAGAAATGCAGCTGTAAAAGGAAAGTGTGATTGTCCTGATGTGTATATTTAATATCAATTTCTGGGTCCAAAAAATCTGTGCGCCTCTCAGGAGCATGGTGAAGGCACAAGCAAATGATAATAAATATTGAAAAATTAAATCTGGTATGAAATGATTTGGGTAAGGTAATAAACATTGCCAAGTTCTGATCCAAAAAGAGATACTAACATACTTCAAAGATTTCAGAATCACAAATGTATACTTTGATTAAATAGTAAAAAAACATATTAAACCTTGATTTCCCCCTTCCCTCATGTAGAACTTTAAAAAAAAACCAAAACCCTTATGTTGCATTTCTAGCACTCTCCCTGTTTCTTAATAGATTAGGAAAGTGGTTTATTTATTTCCATAGTAGCTTACTTATTGACACATTTTTGTGTGTACAAAAAGTAATTTCTAGTTAATACTTGAACCATCTGTGCTATTCTAATCCTAAACTTCCTAGTCTGAATGTACTGTATGTATAAAAAGACTTTTTATTTTGTTTTCAAGGGGCCCTGATTATTTTTCTTTCATACTTTTGAAATTTTACTGAGTTCTCCCGATCCATTATGGCTATCCATATATCCATCATCCTGTGAACTTGTGTAAACAACAATAGCCTGTGAGGCACAGTGTGCTACTAAATATGATATCCTAGTGATAAAGTTTTTTTAAAAAACAGTGAACTCTATTAGTTTGAATATGTAAAATGAATGACAACTAACCAAAATAAATATTAGTTCTACAGTGCACCATATAACATGTGAACTACCTACCACACTAAGCCTGAAAGCTAATGTTTTCAATAGTATTTTTATCATTTTAAATGACAATGTTTTAACATTATTTGCATAATTTGTGTTTGTTTATACTGTATCATTTTTCCTTACAAGCTGATATCACCTCATAGCATCTTACGTCCCATCCTAAAATCTATTAGATTAATTCTCTTACTTTTTTATGTCTGTGTGTATGCTGTCATTATATAACAATATAGTTTAACTATATCTATTTTAAGCAATTATGATGCTGGATGAATTTGATGACATTCTCAAACTATAGCTATTCTTTAGATACATTGCTGATTCTGTAGTTGGTGCACACGGTGTATCTTTTCTAAATACGTCAGGGACATTTTCAGCTATATTCTGCACTGATTTAAAAGAAACAATGCCATTAACTTCTTTGGACTGCATTTTTTGCTACAAACATCACTGAGCAAAAAGATTCGGTGATTTAAGCATGCACGTAAGACCAAAATTAAAACATGATTTCATCAACTTGTGAAATAGACATAAGCTTACATGGTCACTGGGACTAATATTGCTAATAAAACACCCTTTTTAACAAAACTGAAAATCAATAATAGGAGAAGTTTCAAAATTGACACTAGCCTTTTGAGAAACTGGAAATAGATCTTCCTGTCAAAGACTAAAACTGCTCTCCTCTGTCTAGACTGCACTGGGAGCAAAATTATCAGATTTTCATTTCCTCAATTTCACTCCACAGTGGTAAAACGTGCAAGTATTGATTCATCTGCTGAAACAAAAAGCAGGAGAGCTCTTCACCTCAGCAGGGTCAAATGGGTTTGTGGGTGTCTAATTATACCTATACAGAGCATATAAATCTTCTCCCAGTCATTACGTGAACGTAAGAGTCTAAAGGCATCATTAGAATCCTTTTAGCCAACCACTAATTCTTCTTTTGTTTTATGAGAGGTCACAGAAACTGGGAGTTAATATTAGCACGGTTCACAGATTTTCAAATTGGTACTGGAAATAAGATATGCTTCAAGGAAAAGATTGTGTGTGCGTGCGCATGCGCATGTGTCTCCATTTACAGGTACATACTCCAACTATAAATATAAGAACAGCTCTCTATGTACGTTCGGTATTCATTTACTGTCCACACTATGTTGCAAAAAAGCACACACATGCAAACTAAGTATGGTAGATTACAAATACGGCATTATTAAATTCTTCTGGTGAATTCTAGTCTGTTACATAAACACGTTACACCATGAAAAATAAGCAGAAGATATTAAAATAGTGACCACCTTGTTAATCTTGTGTCATTGCCCTGCCGATTTCACTAGGTGCTACAGAAACATGCATCTTTTTCCCTTGTAACCACTGCAATGAGCTGCTTTTTTGTTCACAGTTTTATCACAATACCAATATATTATAAAAAACAGAATGAAACTGTCACAAACATGCATATTGCATCAGGCTGTGTGTATTTTTTACAACTGATTTTTGAAACCATGCATTCACAGTGGTAAAGAAAGTATTTGTATCCTAAGGGAGCTGTCATATTTTGCAAATATACTGCACAAATGATGAGAGTACTGAATGTTAGATGGTGTTAGAGCCCTTCATATTATATATGGGGAAAGTAATAGGATCTCACATCATCAATGGAAGTGATATTTTAAAATATTCATTTATTGGAATTTAATCTTCATCTGTGGACCTACCTATTTGAACCCAAATATTACACAGTGAGTCACCCTATGTAAGAATGATAACCATAAAAAAAAAAGACAAAATAAACCAGTAACAACTGCAAAGGGTCAATTCATTATACAAGAAAGCAGAATCTGGCCCTACATTTTTTTTTAAACAAGTTGACTTCAGTGTAGTTACTCCAGATTTATACTGGTGGAACAGATCAGAATCTTGTCTAAGGTTTCTGCCCCAAGGAGTTTACAATCTAATTTAGACAAAGGAAAGGCAATGGCTGTAACAAAATGATCCCTGTGATTTGGTATGTTGGACATTCATATCCTCAGGGTTGGTTGAGGCAAAGCTAAGGTCCATCTCCCTGCAAAATCATCTGCCTGTGCCTCAGGGTACAGCTAACTGCAGTGCTCAGTCTTCTCTCCCATCCACGTTCCCATGATATCTCAGTGGGAGGGATTATTTGGTCAGATTGGGTGGAGAAAATAGGCACGTCGTCCAGAACTGCTGGGTGCATTTGCGCAGGAAGTCAGAAGAATACTGGATACAGGATATGATTGCTCTCTTTAAATATATCAGAGAGATAAATACCAGGGAGGGAGAGGAATTATTCCAGCTTAGTACTAATGTGGACACGAGAACGAATGGATATAAACTGGCAGTGGGGAAGTTTAGGCTTGAAATTAGACGAAGGTTTTTGACCATCAGAGGGGTGAAATATTGGAACGGCCTTCCGAGGGAAACAGTGGGAGCGAGGGACCTGTCTGGTTTTAAGATTAAATTAGATAAGTTTATGGAGGGAATGGTTTAATGGTAAAACATATTAGCTGAGGAATACCGAGCAATAGCAGGTAAATAGTATAATGGCTAACAAGGGTCAGGCTGGAGACTCTTGCCTACATGCTCGGGGTCTTACTGATCGCCATATTTGGGGTCGGGAAGGAATTTTCCTCCAGGGTAGATTGGCTGAGGCCCTGGAGGTTTTTCGCCTTCCTCCGCAGCATGGGGCAGGGATCGCTAGCAGGAGGGTTCTCTGCCAATTGAAGTCACCAAGACACAGGATTTGGGGACTTCATCAGCAGAGTCAAGGGAAGGGTAGGGACGGTTTTGTGGCCTGCAGCATGCAGGGGGTCAGACCAGATGATCATAATGGTCCCTTCTGACCTTAAAGTCTATGAGTCTATAAGTTTCCACTTTCCTGTCTAAAAAAGGAGAAAGAAACTTGTAGTGCACCTCAGCACCTGGGATGATAAAGGGGGAAACACCCTGGTTACACAGGAGCTTAAACTTCTGCCACAAAGTCACATGGCACGGGAATATCAGCAGTGAACATCACACTAGTATTTCAAGCTCTTCCTGAAGGGATGGATCCCTGAGGACTCAGATTTGGTAGCAGTGTTTGAACTGGGCACACATTTCAAGAGCCAGCAAGAAGGGTAAAAGCTATTCTGCTCTCTCCATTACACCACTTCTTACTGATTTGCCTGCTACAGCGTCTGTGGCCCAGCACTGCCCCAGGGTCCAGCTGCTTCACTTTCAGTTCTGCTTCTAGTTCAGATACAATCTCCCTTTGGAAGTGAATTAAGATAAACTGAAATAAGGCTACTTCAATTCTGAACAACACAGGGATTTAATGTGGTTTAATTACTCCACTTCAAATTCACACCTTTAGTTAATTCAGATTAATTTTCTTGGATGTTGCCATGAAGGCAAGGCATTGCTTATAATATGTGGAACTTTCATTTTCGGTCACTAGCTCTATTTAAGGTTACAGTTGAGTACATAGATGTCACAAGACTCTCCAAGCAGATCTGGATAGTAGGGTACAGCATATCACAGGCAATGCAGGCTATTGCTTGGGAATGCAATTTGTTATAGACATAGTATGCATCAGATGGAAGAGGGTAAGGGACCTACAATGTATCTGCTTCCAGGCATGAAGTGATGCTGCTCTCAATTTGATTTGACTTGTATTTGTTTAGGTGGAAATAATTTTGGGGTAGTCTCTTCTCTCTGGGAGGTAGGGTTGGACATACCTCCTGAGCAAATGTGTAAGGTAAGCCAGCTCACCCATTCTAATAGAATGCCCCAGGACAAAATAGAAGCAGAAGTACCAGATGTTTAGTTTGTAGAATAGGGAAAGAGCCCTTGGGACATTAGAGCATTTATTATTATTGTCCAGTATTGTTTCACCTCAATGAGGTTCATTTTTCAGATGTTGGATATGACAATTTTAATTCAGACACACCAGGATTAAATAGATGACTGGAAACTAACTGAAATGATTCTTGTAGCACAATGCTCCCTCACCTAATCACCCAGCTGTAGCCCAGTTTCTTGGACTCTGGTGAGCTTATATCTCTATGTGGGCCCAATCCAGCCATTTGGCTTTGATCAGCAAAACACATAAGCACATGCTTAAGTTCTTTACTGAGCAGTGATGGACTGAAGCAAGTGCTTAACTGCTTTGCTGAATTGGGACCTAGGCTGCTAAACCAAGTTTGCAAGGGTTGAATTTACCTCAGGCTCACATTTTTTTGCCATTAGAATAAATAACTACCCCCAGTACATGAAACAGTATATGTTTCCAACAATTTTTCCTAGGGAAGTATACCCCCAAAATCCTCTATAGACACTGTAGTAGCTCACCCATCCAGCAATTTATTTAATATTTTCTTGTCTGCTCAGGCTGAATGAACCTGCAGCTCTAGTCCTATAGCTTGGTAGGGGTTTCTTGTTTAGATTAGTGGTTCAAGGGTTGATCTATAGTTGTGCACTCAGCTGAGGAAACAACTTGCTGAAAGAACTATTTCAAGTGCTTTGCTCATGTATTTAATCTTGCTTTACCTGTTTAGTATAAAGTTATGCTCTTTGAGCTATATTATCTAATTGTACTTCTTGCAGCCTGCCCACAGCAATTTATAACATTTTAATTGTATTTTTATGGATGAAAACTCTGTATAACGATAATAAAGATGACTCCTTCCCCTTTTCCTTCCCTGTGTCTATTTCATTTTCCTAGTTCTTGGTTTAATGAAGTGGGTTTATTTTGGGAATGCTCATCTTAGCTTTCCAACTGAGTGCTGAATGAATAGTTTACTCAGTGACTTTAGCCTGTTTTTCTAGACATGGATTGTCTACAGATAGCTATTTCCTTAGATCTTCTCAGTGAATTTTTTCAAATACACGCTATGCGATGAATGTTAGGAGTTCACCACTACCAAGTACTTTATATCCCAATGTTAAGCGGAGTTGGTAGCTTCAACTATTAAGTGTAATAGGGTGGCAGGTTCTAGGATTCCCACACAACTTTTTGCCAACATCCTACTGTCTAGTTCTAGAACCCTGTATAAAGGTGCAGTTATTTCTGCTGGTAGATGGGTCACATTAGTTGCAAACCAGGATGTAAGAGAGGTTAGAGCTCCTGTCTGAGGCAGAAGAAACTAAAGGCAGAGATTGAAAGATATTTCAAGGAAAAAAAGTAACAGCCATGTCCAGGAGAAAGTTTTTATTGTTGCTATTTAAGGCCCCAATCCTGCCAGACTTACGCACATGCTTAACTTTATGCATGGTAAGTAATGTCAATAACTTCAAGGTAATGTTAAGCACATGCAGAAGTCTTTGCTGGACTGAGGCCTATCAATAAAAGCAGGCCTCAGGACAGGCAGGGTAAAGTTTGGATCATAGTATGTGTATACTGTGTTTGGACGAAGGAGGGAACTCCACCTGCTTACAATTACATAAACCAGATGATATTGTTCTGTTCTCTGGTTGGATAAGTGTAACTTTTAGAATCAGGAGGAAATATAAAAGGGTTAGGAAAAAATTTAAATTTCTTAGCCCAAGGCATTCTCAGGACATTTAAGCTACCATTAGATTCATTGAGTGTTGCGTTTAAATTTAAAAATTGTGCCTCCTCATATTTACACAACATAAAGGTGTTGCAGGGTGAAGCCAGGTCCTTTCTTGCTTCATTTAACAGCCATTATCTCATGGCGCCTGTGAAAAGATTTTAAGAATTCTGCCTGCTTGTGGTGTCCAGCAGTGCTTCATCTTCCAGTGTTACAACGTGCACATGCAATTTTAAAATGTGCTAGCATCTGAGTAACAATTGATTGTTTTCTGCAAATATCTGAGCAGATACCAAGGGGATGTTAGTACCGCCAAAGTTCATTCATATTTCAATTTGAGCAAATAATCATGGGCAACTTTCCCCCAGTATCTACCCAACTCTAGCACAACAATATAAGACATAATTCTCGGAATCTAACGGTTCATGAAATATTGGCTGTTAAAATCACATTAAAATTGAAGTGTGTAAAAAACTAAGAGGGTAATCAAAATGATGCGACTTTAAAGTCCAATATCACAAAGACCTACCATGACTAGTGGCCTTCTCATTCCATTCCCCAAGTTACTTTGCTTTTCACCAGAAACAAAATACCCTATAGAGTAAACTACAAGAATGATCAGAAATGGTAACTTTTCTGCTTTGAGGGAGAAATTACCAAATAACAAAACTTTTTGAATGGAATAATTTCTCAAGGGACAGCAGTGGCAACTCAAGAGAAGAAATTTACACTGAACCCAAAACACTACCAACACCTCAATTTTCTTGGCTTCACTGCATTGCAAATAAATTTCAGCGGACATTGCAGATTATTTTCACCAACCTAACTCAGCTAATGTCTGGGGTTCTGTGCATGATGGGGTCTTTGACATGATTATTTTTATTTTGCTGCTACCAGGGCATTTCTTTATTCCACTAAAGTCACAGAAGATGCTCTACTAGCAAAGGGAACTTTTTGAAGATTTTTAATAAATATATATAGATCCAATCAAACAGCATTTTTATGTTGAAAGAACCTTACATACCATTTAGTTTATGGTTTCAATAGTTAATTTAATCAAATTTGTAATTAAGATGACCTATCTTGGATTGCTGTTTAGAGTAACAATGTCATGTTGGCATTTTTCTTTTATGAAACATCGTCTTTGTTAACTTCTCAAAGTTTTAAAGAAATCTAGAGGGTAAATCCTTATTAAATAAAATAATAATAATAATAATGGAGATATCCCATCTCCTAGAATTGGAAGAGACCTTGAAAGGTCATCGAGTCCAGCCCCCTGCCTTCACTAGCAGGACCAAGTACTGATTTTGCCCCAGATCCCCAAGTGGCCCCCCCTCAAGGATTGAACTCACAACCCTGGGTTTAGCAGGCCAATGCTCAAACCACTGAGCTATCCCTCCCCCCCCCCCTAATTAAATTATTATTTAATAATAAACAATATTATTGTTTATTATTAAAACAATAAATTTCCTAAAAGAAATCAATGGAACTGCCAAAAATACCTCATTCAAAATCTCTCTCTCTATCCATCCAAAATCATTTTTTTTCTCTTTCCACTGTTGGAATATAACCAGGGGGGTTCTGAGTAAAGTTCCTTCATCCTTTACATAACGATATATTGTTCATAATTTTTAGGCTTATTTCTGTTTTTTTATGCTATGAAAAAAATTGAAGTGGGAAATATTGTGTAAAATAGGATAGCATACCTGACTCACTAGGGAACATATTTAGCTTCATCCCTTTACACTCTAACTTTCTTGCTAACAACCATTAGGAAGTGTGTCACAGTTGTCAGAGGAAGACCATACAGTATAAGGTAGACTCACATGCACATTAGCAGCAAAGCATTTACATTGTATGTCCCAGCTTGTGAACAGCAGCTATGCAGCTGTACCCTGGTAGGGAGCAAGTAAGAAGCTTCTTTTCCTTGCACAGAGGTGGAGGGGCAATCCCTGGGTTCCCTGCCATGAGAAGCTAGAAGATTGCTTACTCTTCCTACCCCATCAGCTGCAAAGGAATCTGAGAGGGAGTGGTGGCATAGCCCTGACTCCATCTTCACTGCAGATGGGAAGCATTCTGGTACTATACACACACTCCCTGAGCACAGAGAGCAGAAACTGGGCATTATTTCTTCAGTGCTCCTCCTTGGGCTTCTGCTTCATCCTCTGAACAGGGTTTGTGGCCAAATGCCAGAATCTAGCCCAACTAGAAAGATGTCCCAAGAGTCAAAGGGGCTCATAGTATCCTATGTTACTGGTCGAAAAAGTCCTCTCATCTCAAAACAACCTCTGGAGACCCCTCCAGCAGACTGCATCCTGATCCCATTGAAGTCAATAGCAGAACTCCCATTGGATTTCATCCACGTAGTTTAATGTTCCTTCATGCTAACCTATTTCTCTGCTAGTTTTAAAAGTTAAAACAGAGGAGTGAAAGCGTCAGTGGTGGCAGGAGTGCAGTTAGCTCTGGAATCTACTGTATGGTTATCAAATTCAAATCATTTTACAGAGCAACACATAAATACAGTTTCATAGTTAAAAGTTTAAAGGGATATTTAGAAAAATTGTGACCTTATGCTCTCTTGTAACTTCTGTAAGAAGTAATGCGGTTTTCACTTGCATGAAATGATCTGTGTGGGAAGCCATTTTTTAAACAATTTACAATCACATAGCTTTATATTTGCAAATAATTCATTTTGAAATATGTGACTTCTGAACGTCTTTTTGATGTAGTAAATGCAGAAGAGGCTGCATCGTTGCATCCCACTTCTCCTATTTGGCAGGGAGATTTCAGGTTTTAAAAAGTCACTTTTTCTCCCCTGTAATGCAACAGTGTAAATCAGTGTTTTCACAGACACAACCTTGCATATAATTTGGTGAGACAAGAAGAGAATTATTTTCATGGGGAAGTAGGAGGTTGCCTCTTAGAGGGCAGCATTTAGGAAGTGTCAGGAGGTGTGATAATCAGATGGAATTGGGTGCATCATGGAACAGGACCCTGGTTGTAGCATCATATTTTGGTGGTGGGGGGGGTGTATACAAAACAAGGGAGAATTATTGGCTCTCTCACAGGGGCATTCATGGTGGTGAAGAAATATAATACATAGGGGATAGTGTGAGGCTACTAAGGAGAAAGTCTATAAAGACCTACACATAGGTCTTGTGCACAAGAGGGAAATGCCTCTCTTGGAGAGTAAGCCACGACCAACCTTCCTTACAAACACAGTCCCGCTGTCTATAGAGAGTGGGTAGAAGGGAAACTAGCCACAGCAGGCTCACCCCTACCATCCTCATAGTAGACCCTGCTATCTTGTTATTACTTGGTATCCTTTGTACTACAGGAGGACCTTAAATCCTTAGAATGTGCCATTTCATAGACCCACACTGTTCTGAAAATATATTTCAAAATACTGCAAGCTTAGGAAATGACACATTCAAAAAGAGATTAATGTAGGTACCCAGGAATGTAAAAATTACTATATTGGACCAAACTCATAGTCCATCTAGTCCAGCATCCTGTCTCCAATAATGGCCAGGACCAGCTGCTTCAGAGGAAGGTGCAGAACATTGCTGGATGCTATACGATATGGACGATAGGAATTGCCATAGTGGATCAGACCTATGTTAAATCTTATTTGAATATGCCACTCATGTGTTGCTCCCTACACACTTTCTCCATAGTAAACTCCCACTCTCCCCTATATGCCATCACCCCACCATTTTTATTTCCTTCTCCCCCAACAGGAAAATATCCAATTCCACCATTGCATTGAGAGAAGACAGTTCTTCTCATAACCTGTTCTGTCCCAGCTCCAAACTGACCTGGAGAAGTATGAGAGACAAGAGGGAGACTGCCTCTCCCAGGTGACTCCCCTCTCTGAAAAGCAGAAGTGAAGAGCAGATTTTTTTTTTATGGGTTAGTGAGTTTATTAGTTTCACAGAAAGTTTTAACACAACAGGAGTAAATCTGTAAGTCCATCAAGGTTTCTGCCACAGATGAAGTTGGTGATGTACTCTGGCTCAGATTTCTTCAGTCAGAAGCCCATTTTCATTCATTCTTGGTAACTGGTATCAGGCAACTGAAGAGTTTGCACAAGGGGATACAGGCACCCCCGCATGGCTCCTGTAGCTCTCACTTCACTTTTCTTGTGTCTCATACTTGTGCTTGATGTGTTTCCACAGTTTCCTGTGGTTGAGGCGCTTGTAGAATGTGTCCGCACCCTGGTCAAAGGCATGTTAGAAGACGAGGGGCCCCAGCATGATGGTCAGGGAGAAGGTGGAGGTGCAGCGGAAGAGCACACTGTACAGCCGGGAGCGCAACAGCATGGTGGCATATTACTAGGCAGACTCTCTGCTGCTGTAAATACTTTTGCTTCCACTGACTTTAATGGAGCACTACCCTGAATTACACCAGGTGGGGATCTAGGTATGCAAGTTTAGGCCGTGATCCTGTAAAGGCTTACATATACGTGTGTAGCCCTTACTCATGTGAGTAATCCAGATGAAATCAATGAGGAGGAGTCATTTCATGGTACACAAATTAGCTAATATGTCATTTTGGTACATTTTATCTGTACCACTATTGCTGCACATACTTTGTCTCCTTTTCCTTTTTAATTAATCAGTAGGTTATCAATATTTGTAGGAGACTCTTTCTAGGGTATTTACAAGGTTAATATCTTAGCCATTTTAAGTTCACACTGCAGCTAGATAATATACTTAATGGCCTCAAAGCCCAAAAACAAATTTCCTGCAACATTAGCTGCATTTAAAAGTATAATCTTATGCTGCTTGCTCTTGTTCGACAACATTTCAGAATAATTGGAGAGTGCATGTATTTACAGTGGAGAAAATAACAAACGCTATTAACACCGCTTATGATGCTTATCATTACTTTAGATGCAAAGTCTGAAAAAAAATATTGACAAAAGCCATGTTCTAAAAATATCCCCATTAAATAGAAGATATTTGAACCTGTGGGACTCAAACAATTAAAGATTTGAAAAGATGCTCTAATAAATAGATGCAGAACACATAAATGATTTTAATATGATAATTAATATTTTTAAAAGTGAATGCCTAAGGCACCTGACTCCATATATAGGCACATAGGGCCTACCCCAGAGCCCATTGAAGTCCCATTGACTTCAGTGGAGACTGAATCAGGCTATTTTTAGAAGTTCCAAATACCTTACGGCCTTGAACTCCATGACCCTCACACTCCCATTGAAATCAAACAGTGTATAAACGTAGATAGATACACCTAATTTTAGATACCTAATTTTTGCACCCAGTTTTGAAAATTGTGTCAATTATGCCTAAAATAATTTGTGTGTTCTGCATCCATTTCTTGGAAAACCAACCAAAAGATTACACTTTAAACGCGGCTGAAGTTGCAGGAAACCTTACTGGAGCTTTGTTCTCATTAAGCATATTATCTATCTGAACCATGAACTTAAAAGGTTAAGATGCTAACCTTGCATCTACTCTAGAGATAGTAGTTTACTTAGAGATTTACTAATAATCGGATACAGACTTTTCTTATATGGAAAAAGAAAAAAAATAGAACTTATACATGTTACAAACAGCAGCAAAAATAAAGCATAGATGTAATAACAACACAGGTTTCCATATGCAATGCTCAGTATGGGCTCAATGGGCTCAATATTTCTGAGGAAAAAAATCAAGCCACCTACCTATGACCTTGATTTAGGAAAGCAAATAAACACATGCTTAAGTACATCCCTATTCAGGACAGGCACTTGAGCACGTGCTTGAAGTCCTATTGACTTTAACGGGATTTAAGCACGTGCTTTAAATTAAGCATGTGTGTAGATACGGACCTGAATCTGGGCCTATGTATGTAATATGAACTAACAGGCCTAACTTTAGGTGTCTACTTCTGAAAATGTTGGCCAATTATCATATGCATATTGTAAAGGCTTAACACTTCAAACTAGTATATAATGAGCACAATCATCATTAAAACTTCCATAGAAGGGTTCTCTCTATATAACAGATGCAGGACTGACTGCTGGGCTTGGTGTTTTGTGTCTGGGGCTTTCAGTCTATTTCAAGTGAAAATATATAATTCCAGGCCACTCTTTCAATACATCACAGTCATTTTCTGCACTTTAGTTGTTTTTCTCTCCATTTTTCCTACAAAATAAAACATCATTACAGCAGGTTTAAAATGCACTTTAGTGCCTGCAATCTTCCCATGCTATTCTTTAATATTTCATCATTAAATAGCAAAATAACCTGATATGATCCTAATTTAGTGCCAATTACACTGCATTGATCAAAGTGACCTTTTCATACTGGAGCACAAAAATCAATCCCGCTGTACAACAAATGTCAGGGGGATGAGAGCAACATATAATCTGTGACAATCAAAACATTACTTACAAATGAAATCACCAATGACCTGCATGCCAAGGCAATTTCTGCATAATGTGCACTGTTTTTGTTTGCAGCTTTTGTTGTGGATTTTTTTTTTTTTGCCTTGTTGTGTTCCCCACTGTCTTCTGCCAGAAACAGTTGTGCTATTTCACAGTTTCGGTGACATACTGAAAATAGTCAAGGCTCTAAAATCAGTACAAAAAATTACCACAGAAACTGATCATAATTGATAATGCTTCCATAACGTTCAGTGAAGTGTACCATTCTGTGTACCCAACGGTTAGGTTATCATGAGACAATGCAGTTTCACCTATGTTTGATGTATTCCATTACAAAAAAAATAAATCAGCCAAATTAACCGAAATGAACTAAGACCAATCTTGGGCAAGGAAACACAAGCCACTGCTTAGCACCCCTGCCGTCCTACCTTGACTCAGCAACTCTCAGACCAGACTTTCGGTGAAATCCTGACCCTGTGACATCAATGGCAAAGCTCCCTCTGACTTCAGCGAACTCAAGATTTCATCCTTTATGTCCACACCTGGGACAGGGTCTAGACAGGAAGGCAATAGGCTGCTCAATCTCACCCTCCACCCAGCACATGTATAGGGGTAAGCAATTCACCATCCGCCCCTTCTCTTGCCATTTGAGGCCCTAAAAATCACAAGGCCAGCTACAAAATGTATTGTAAAACAAAAACATTGTGATACTGCTTCTTCATAGTGCTGTGTCTATATATTGGTAGACTAGGGAAGCACACAGACCTACAGCGTTCTAATATCTTCATTAACACCACAGCTGCCCAACACTACAGCATTTAATTTCAGGAAGGGGTAGTACACAGAAATGAGGAGGTTAGTTAAACAGAAATTAAAAGGTACAGCACCAAAAGTAAGATCCCTGCAAGATGCATGGAAACTTTTTAAAGACACCATAATAGAGGCTCAACTTAAATGTATACCCCAAATTAAAAAACATAGTAAGAAAGGGATAGATAATAAGACAGAAAATATCATATTGACCCTATATAAATCCATGGTACACGCACATCTTGGATACTGCATGCAGATGTGGTCGCCCCATCTCAAAAAAGATATATTGGACTTGTTTGGAAAAGGTTCAGAAAAGGGAAACAAAAATGATTAGAGGTATGGAATGGCAGCCGTATGAGGAGACATTAATAAGACTGGGACTTTTCAGCTTGGAAAAAAGACGACTAAGGGGGAATATGATAGAGGTCTATAAAATCATGACTGGTGTGGCGAAAGTAAATAAGGAAGTGTTATTTACTCCTTCTTATAACACAAGAACTAGGGGCCACCAAATGAAATTAATAGGCAGCAGGTTTAAACAAACAAAAGGAAGTATTTTTTTTCATATCACACAAAATCAACCTGTGGAACTCCTTGCCAGAGAATGTCGTGAAGCCCAAGACAATAATAGGGTTAAAAAAAGAACTAGATAAATTCATGGAGAATAGGTCCATCAATGGCTATTAGCCAGGATGGGTAGGGATGGTGTCCCTAGCCTCTGTTTGCCAGAAGCTGGGAATGGGCAACAGGGGATGGATCACTTGATGATTACCTGTTCTGTTCATGCCCTCTGGGGCACCTGGCATTGGCCACTGTCAGAAGACAGAATACTGGGCTAGATGGACCTTTGGTCTGACCGATTACAGCCATTCTTATGTTCTTATGTAATAATTTCTTGACCACCAGGAAAACATTCTTTACACTTTGGACTCTTTAAATATAAGCATTATAGCTATTTTTAAAGTACCAACCCTGTTAGTATTGGGGCACCATTACCTAAATTATGGAGTATGCCAATTCCCTCAGAAAAGTCACAAAGCTCCTACCCTTTCTTTTACAAATTAGATCAATGTACTTAATAAGAATCAGCAATAAGTGGTTATTTCCTAGAGAATGCAGTAGCAGCCATTTTGTAACTCATTTCCTGAACTGGATCCAACAGGTTTCCTGAAAGGGATGTCTTCCAATTGCATTTTAAAGATGCCAAGATTTAGGTTTACACGGATTTCCAGTCAAAACGAATTCAACAGATGAGGTTTCTCCACTAAGAATGCCCTGTCCTTAGACCTCATAAGTTTGAATCCAGACTCTGAGATTCCCTGAACGGGACTAGTGAGGTGAGGCCATCAGAGGAAGGATGGTCTTATGGTTAAGTCAGTGATTTTCAAATATTTCCACCCCATGAGTCAATATTACAACTGAAAAAAGTTTCAGGACTCTACCCTATCACATTTTTCAGACCCCCCACCCACATCCATTTAGCCAAACAAAGTGTTAGTGTCCTTGACCCCCAAGTTGAAAACTCATCAGTTAAGACATTGGCTTTAAACTCAGGAGAACTGGGTGCAATCCCCACCTCTGCTACAGACTTCCAGTGTGATCTTTAGCAAATTGTTTTTCTCCTTCTATACATCAGTTCCCCACCTGTTAAATGGAAATAATACTACTTCCTTCCTTCACCCTTTGTTGGTCTTGTCTATTTAGATTGTATGTTCATCAGGACACAGACTTTTTGCACGCTCAGTGCGTAGCATAATGGGGCTCTGATTTCTGTTGCTACTTCTAGATGTCACTGGATTCAAATAATCATAAATAATAAACAGAGGCTAGTCTCTCAAATAGGTGTGCCATAGCCTGTTGACGGTTTTGAAGATAAAGAGTAGGATCTTGAAACAGACAACTTCAGACTCTTCGAAAATGTTGTAAGAAGCCAGTGCTGCATTACCCTATTTTGTAGAGATGTTTGGTCAAAGATTATCTAGTATCTATTAACATAATTCCTCTGTTTTTTTGTTCCCGAGTCTGTTCCCAAAAGCCAAATTATGGCCATATAACTTATTTACCCATGAAGAGTATATCTATGGCATGGTAAATTTCTACCCTCATGCAGACTGATTTGGAGCTGAATCCTTCTGATAACTGAAAAGAACGTGTAGAGAAACACAATTCCGGATATCAGTCTTTCTTTCAAAAGCTTTAAGTTCAGAAATCAAAGGAGAGTCTATATTAAAAAGAGATTTCCTACTTATATCACCTCTGTTAATGTGCTAGGCTTGGGGGGCGGGGAAATCATAGAATGTTTCCCTCTTGTAGACTAGTCTCACTTCTAATAAGATAGTGAAATCTAAAGACAAATATCTTACTAGTGGAAGTTTTCAGGCTTGCCAATCATTCCCTACCAAAAAGGTGAATAGCAGAGCCTGGAAAGCTTTGTTAAAAGACTTAAGAGCCTAGAAGGACTCATTCTATGTTAAACAACTCTTCTCAGCTCTAAAAAACACCACCAACACCATTTGGGGGCTTTCTTGTACATTTGTATTGTTTTTCCTTGATACTTTCAATATTGGTTAGAGACACTCTACGTGTTTCACTTACCAAGCTGATTAAGCTACGGTTCTCTCTCTTGGCCATATAACAAGAATCTCTCTTTTTCTAGCAAATCCATTAACAAACATGATTTATGACTGACACTTCCACAACTGTGTATGTAGCCTTGGAAAGAACTAAATAATATTCAAGTCCTGGTTATGAACCAAATCCAATTCATTTCACGCTGATGCAGAATTAGTTTCAGACTAATGTAAAGGAGCAGTATGGGCAGACCGTTAAGGTGACTCCCTTATTTTTAACATGTTTTCCAATGCAATTTGCAGCTTAACAGCCTCACTATAAATGACGTGATTAACTTTTATACATTTCTGTATATTTGATGTATTTACCCAAATGCAGCTGTCGTTTTGTATAGTGTTTCAGATGTTTAGAACTGAATCAATTGTTTGGAGTAATCACACTTTCCAAAGAAAACCCTTCTTTTTCAATGTTATGCTATAATGCAAGCATGAAGGAACATAGTGAGAGTGTATATATGAGTCTCAAAACAAAAAAGAGATGTTTTCCCCTCTTAGTATAAAAATTATAGAATATATTTACCATATGAAACTAGCCCACCAGCCTTCATATTTTTTTCTGATGTTTCCAGTCAATTCAAACTCTCCTACCCCCCCAACTACAGCTTTCCTGACTCAGAATATCAGCTCTCCTCCCCACACCCCACCTCCACTCCATTGCAGGAAAGCAGTATTCTCTACTCTTCTTTAGTCAATCATCTTGAAAAAAGTGTCGAATTCTGCACTCATTCTATTCCATGGAAGTCATGGGTATAACTGTGGGACATAATCTTCCCGCTGTAACTAAAGGACAGTAAGTCCAAGACACAGGAATTGACATTTTTGTTCAGTACAAGGTGACCAGTATTCACAAAACTAAGCCCCAAAGCCATTTTATGTCCTAAGCAAATATAAACAAACTTAAAAAAAGAGAACAAAAGAAATATATACTCAGTCTTGGAATGTTGATATTCAGTGTAATTTATATTGAATTTTGAGCTTTTCTATATGTTAACTTGACTTCACACTATACATCCAAGTATTGGCAATTCAGTACAAATATTATTTGAGCCAATATGTGAAAAAAATTGAATATTTAGAAGACAGTACCAAAACCTTCGTACAATGCTAATATTGAAAAGGAGTGAGGAGAGAAATGAGAAGCAAGAATTCACCAAATAAGAAACTACTAAAAGAGGGGGAAGTATATATGTGAAGTTAAATTTGTGTATTATCAGATACTTTAACATTAAACACTGGTCTTAAATTTATAAGGTTCAGTGTGCTCTAGGCCAGTGATTTTCAACCTGTGGTTTGTGGATCCCAGGGAGTCTACAGACTATATTTAAGATTTCCAAAGGGGCCATACCTCCATTTGAAATTTTTTAGGGGTCTGCAAATGGAAAAGGGTTTAGAACCTCTGCCCTAAGCCATTAAAAAGAGCCACACTCCAATGTCTTTAAAAAGTGTCATGAACAATATTTTTTCAGTTCTAATAAATAATTGATAATATCTATAAAATATGTGTATTGTAATTTAGAAAACTAAGATAATAGTTAAACATTTTAACTATTTTAAGAGGTTATGAAAAATTATTTACAATTAGTTCTGAATGCCAAGACTTCTGTGAAAGTCTGGTTTCTTTTCTGATCTGTATTCTTTTCACTCTACATGCCCGAACATGCATTCATAAATTTAATTCTCAGATAGTGTAAAAAACTAAAATTTGCATACCCTGGCTATAAATCATATTTTATTAAAGAAACCAAATTTTATGAAATCTCAGATTGGAAAATTAACTTAATTCTTTACAAATTGCACAGGAGATAGTATTTGATAATCCATTAAGAACATCTTAATCAATGTCTCTCACCATAATGCAAAGCATGCTGATAAGAATGTGAGTACTGTTGATTAAAAGAGTGTAATGTAGTGGTTTATAAAAGTGTCAAATCACTTGAAATTAATACTCTGTTAACGTATTAAGCAAATAATTTAATTAGCAAGGAAATCCTACAGTACTTTGTAGGCATAAGAATCATAGGTAAAATGGTTTAGTGTAGACAGGTTGCCTAAGACAATAGAACAGTTTTATGCTTTGTAAACAGCAAACCAAGCTTCATTTCATGATCCCAAGTCCATTGAAATCAATGGAAAGATTCTCACAGACTTCAGCAGTGGGCTTTGGATAAAGTCCCTAGTGACTGATCCTAGTCACTAACTTTACTCAGGCAAAATGCACATTGAAGTTCTATTGAAACTTAAGGTTCAAGCTCCTGGAGAATGAATGTGATGTATGCCTTACATTTTTCCTTAAACTATGCTTGGGAATGCATTTACTGCATGTATATTTATGCACCAGAAAATCCTAGCTGACCTGAAGCAGATTAAGTGATTATGGCATGAAATTCAACAAATTCCAACAATACATTTCAACTGTTTATGCACTGTTAAAAATTACTGAATGACAGGCATGAAGATAAAAACTACGCTTATCCAGAGTGTATATTGCAATGTAGTTTTGTGTGCTTTTTGGTTAAATTGACCTTTCAAGGCATCTCCTTTGTCAGTTTATATAAGCAAAATGGTTTCTCAAAGACCTAGCAAATTACAAGCAATCTGGAAAAGGAGAAAATATTTCATGAATAATCATCTATCTGGACATATTTTAAAAAAATGTTTCCTATAAATTACTTTTATTTATTTTTTTACCAGCGCAGCTCTAACATCAGATAAATTAGTGACTGACAAGAGAAAAGTAACTTCCCCAATTTCTTGGTAAATGTAATAAATGTTAATTATGTGAAATGAAGCAATTTACTCCTTTTAAGGAGGGACGCTATCTAAATAGGCCTCCTTTTCAGTTATACAAAGTCTTCTTCCAGTGTAAGAGAGACAGCTATTCTAGGAGTTCCATTTGTTTAAGAAAATAGGTCTAAATTGATTAAACTAATCATTTTATTCTAACTGCTCTTTTTAAAGACAACTGCTGATTGCATGCCCCTTTTGTAGCTGTAGCTGAGCCCGAGATAGTACAAAATAACCATCTTGCCAGTTGTCACAACTATTTGCTCATTCTTTAATTAAACATAATATATAAAACCGTATAATTTACATCTAATTGGGAAACATTTTCTTTAGTCAGAAGGCAGTATGGTCTGAAGGAATGAGTACAGGCTCGGGCCTCAAAAGTTCTGGCCCTGACTCTGCCGCTGTCACACTGGGTGGCCTTGGACAAGTCACATCATATCTCACTTTCCCTCTCTGTTAAATAGGGACAATACTAGTTAACCACCTTCTTCACCGGGCTGTTGTGAAGTAAAGTTAACATATTTACAGTGTAGACCTTAAAGAGACTCTAGAGCTAACTTGTGGCAGCAGGTTGTGATAATGGTAGGGTGTTTCTAAGCTGTGGCAGTCTGGCCTTTATTCAAAGGGAAGGAACACTTGTAGCCTTAGGTCTCTTCATCAAGGAGGATCGGTCCATCGGTGACTATTAGCTAAGACGGTCAGGGATGCAGCTCCATGCTCTGGGTGTCCCTAAGCCTCTGACTGTCAGAAGTTGGGAGTGGAAGATAGGGGATGGATGGTTGCCTGTTCTGTTCATTCCCTCTGAAGCACCTGGTATTGTCCACTGTCAGAAGACAGGATACTGGGTTAGATGGACCATTGGTCTGACCCAATATGGCCATTCTTATGTTTGTGTGAGAAAGAGAGCATGTGTTTCTCTGCTGAGCCTTGGCACATAATTTAGATCTAATGTGGTGCCTGATATAAGGTAGTTAGCAAATATGGTAACCTGATTCCTTGAAACAAAGTGAGGGTCCTCAACTGAGCATACTCAGGGAGCCACCCAGTCGTCATAACATGGAGAGAACTCTTCCTCAGACTGAATGAATACTATCAGAGCATTTTAATTTCTAAGAACTACTTTAGGCTGAGGTGATTTTATATGTAAAACCTTAAAGAAATAACAATTATTGTTACCTTGCCATACCTAAACATCAGAAAATGGAGAGAACCTTTACACTCAGACACTTCAGTACAGATGATGGCTTGGTGAACAGACAATGAAAACTGGTAATTACTTCTAGATAACACTGGTCTACAATTTTTGAGAAGTCGTCTGCTTCAGAGATAAAATGTGCTATTTATTATCTATTTTGATGTGCTGAATTCAAATATGACAATTAAAACAAATATCTTAGAAACAGTAGCCAATCAGTTAAGTTTTTATATTTTATGTCTCTGTATATTGTGTAGATAGTAGAGTTTTAATCATAAATTGTAAACCTAGGTCTTTTCATGTGTTTATGATTGCTTCACATGATAATATTTCACCTGTCCTGTTTATGTAACACTTTAAAAATCAGCAAAAGGGTTATATAAATAAAATGTATTATGAAACAAAAGGCAAAAAACTATTATGTACATAGTTTAGTCCTATTCAGTGTCTACTCGGCGCTTCTTGGCTTGTCTCTTGTATTCATTAAATGGAGTATCTCTTGTCACTGTCCAGCAATAGTCTGCAAGCATTGATGGGCTCCATTTGCCCTAATAGCGTTTCTCCATTGTTGCAATGTCCTGGTGAAATCGCTCGCCGTGCTCGTCGCTCACTGCTCCGGTGGAAAAAAATCTAGATGAGAGTGCAAAAAATGTATCTTTAGTGACATGTTGCAACGAAGGCTTTTGTATGCCTTGAGGAGGTTTTCCACCAACAACCTGTAGTTGTCTGCCTTGTTGTTTCTGAGAAAATTTATTGCCACTAACTGGAAGGCTTTCCATGCCGTCTTTTCCTTGCCATGCAGTGCATGGTCAAATGCATCATCTCGAAGAAGTTCACGAATCTGAGGACCAACAAAGACACCTTCCTTTATCTTAGCTTCACTTAACCTTGGAAATTTTCCATGGAGGTACTTGAAAGCTGCTTGTGTTTTGTCAACGGCCTTGACAAAGTTCTTCATCAGATCCAGCTTGATGTGTAAGCGTGGTAACAAAATCTTCCTTGATTCAACAAGTGGTGGATGCTGAACACTTTTCCTCCCAGGCTCCAATGACTGTCGGAGTGGCCAATCTTTCTTGATGTAGTGGGAATCTCTTGCACAACTATCCCATTCACAGAGAAAACAGCAGTACTTTGTGTATCCAGTCTGCAGACCAAGCAAGAGAGCAACAACCTTCACATCGCCACAAAGCTGCCACTGATATTGGTCATAGTTTATGCACCTCAAAAGTTGTTTCATGTTGTCATAGGTTTCCTTCATATGGACTGCATGACCAACTGGAATTGATGGCAAAACATTGCCATTATGCAGTAAAACAGCTTTAAGTCTCGTCTTCGATGAATCATGAACAGTCTCCACTCATCTGGATCGTGAACGACGTTGAGGGCTGCCATCACACCATAGATGTTGTTGCAGGCTACAAGATAACCTTCCATGAAGAAGAATGGGACAAGATCGTTTTGACGGTCACGGAACATGGAAACCCTAACATCACCTGCCAGGAGATTGCACTGCTGTAGTCTGGAGCCCAACAGCTCTGCCTTACTCTTGGGTAGTTCCAAATCCCTGACAAGGTCATTCAGTTCACCTTGTGTTATGAGGTGTGGTTCAGAGGAGGAGGATGGGAGAAAATGTGGGTCCTGTGACACTGATGGTTCAGGACCAGAAGTTTCATCCTCTTCTTCATCTGACTCAAGTGAGAATGATTCTGGTGCATCAGGAACCGACAGTCCTTCTCCGTGGGGTACTGGGCGTATAGCTGATGGAATGTTTGGATAATGCACAGTCCACTTTTTCTTCTTTGACACACCTTTTCCAACTGGAGGCACCATGCAGAAGTAACAACTGCTGGTATGATCTGTTGGCTCTCTCCAAATCATTGGCACTGCAAAAGGTATAGATTTCCTTTCCCTGTTCAATCACTGGTGAAGATTTGTTGCACGAGTGTTGCAGCATATGTGTGGGGCCCACCTCTTGTCCTGATCTCCAATTTTGCAGCCAAAATAAAGGTGATAGGCTTTCTTAACCATAGTGGTTATACTGCACTTTTGTGATGCAAAAGTCACTTCACCACAAACATAGCAGAAGTTATCTGCACTGTTCACACAAGTACGAGGCATCTCTGCTCACTTTGGCTAAAACAGAAATGTGTCCCTTTGCAAAATCAAACACTGACAAATAAGAGAGCACGACACTGTATGATTTCTAGAGCTGATATAGGGCAATTTGTTCAGCAGAGTGATGTAAGCTTCGTTATGATTGCATCATCCATGACTTCTAGGAATAACATGATGCAATTCATATCATGTATGATGCAATACCAGCTTCAGATTGCATCATTCATTGTTTTTCCTCAAAAGCAAGTACTGTCCAAACCGAGTCATAGATTTATTCATAGAATCAGTCAAAGATGTATTTTAGTCATTTCTGGTTTAAATTGAGATCCCTTCCGTTTATAACACACTTATCCTCCGCCATTCCCAAGTCAAGGGTCGTATATACTGACCCAATAGCATATCTTGAAAACTAGAGCCAATCAACAATTTTCAGCATCATTTTCATTCTCAGTGACCCAGAATTAGTAAAGTTTGCTTCTGAAATAAATGTAGTCATTTTGGCTGTAGAGCAGTGTAATTGGTTTGAATCTGACACAGGTTGACAGTGATTAAAAAAATCACCAACTGATGGCTATTTGGCGGCCTAGGTCTAATGAGATGATGGTCTTTCAGTTCCCAGTGAACAGGTGTCCAGATAACAAAACTCATGAGCATATTTGGTACTAACTGGCACCCTTGTTGGCAAGGATGAATGAGCACAGAGACTGATTTACCCTCACCCCTAGATGTGGTCTCTCCAGATCAAGATTCAGTTACCTTGGTGAGGCAATGTGGGGAGTCTTCCACTGCCTTATGTGACACCTATCCTGTACATAATAAGAACGGCCCTACTGGGTCAGAACAAAGGTCCATTTAGCCCAGTATCCTGTCTTCTGACAGTGGACAATACCAGGTGCCTCAGAGAGAATGAACAGAACAGGTAATCATCAAGTGATCCATCCTCTGTCACCCATTCCCAGCTTCTGGCAAACAGAGGCTAGGGACACCATCTTTTCCCATCCTGGCTAAGAGCCATTGATGGACCTATCCTCCATGAGCTTATCTAGTTCTTTTTTGAACCCTGTTATGGTCTTGGCCTTCACAACTGGGGTCTGCACTCTCCAGTAGAGCCTTGCACAAGATTACCGCTCCCATCCCGCTCCGCAGTACCCGCTCCCACATTGCTTCTTGCATTTTTATCCCACTCACAAAAACCTCAGATAGAAAGAGATTCTCCCATGGTACAACCTCTCTCAAACCAACCCTCAAACCAACCCTCCCTCCCCCCCCAAAACACAGTTGGTTAATATGTATTATATATAAATGGAATTCCAACACATTTTAAATAACTAAAAGAATAAAACAAATCTTGCTAAAACCATGTAAAATACTTCAATTCCTGTTATAATATTCATCAAATCTCTTTCTATCCCTCACTTAAATGTAAGTATAAAACCTTTATTTAAAAAAAAAGAAAGAAAAACTTGCTTTACACTGCTGAAATTCTATTTATGACAAGAGATTTAGTGTTTTCCCACAAATTACCACAGTCTGTTTTCTTTTCTTTTTTTCTCCCCCCCCCCCCCCAATCTTGCCCACAACAAAGTACATTTTACCTGCTCCTGCTATTATGGCAGCAGGTCCTGCTAGCAGGGCTGTAGTCTCCAGCACCTTTTATTACCAGTAAATTCATTTAAAAATAGGCAATATGTTGACTCCTAAAACAACTCTCTTTTCCCAAACATTATCTTCCATGCACAGAAATCAAGTCCTAAATCAGTTTGGATATTAGTACATAATAAATCACAATAAGCAAAATGTATTTTATCAACATGGAGAACATATTAATACACTCACATTTACCATCTCAAATTGCAGTTTAAAACTTTTTCTGGAGAGACCGAAAGGACCAGACTTTAGAGATTGGGAAATAATCGATTACTTATTCTTCTCTGGTATACCTATTATCAGCAGCAAATTTAAGAAAGCAGGCCAGCATTCACACTGTATTCTAGGTTAATCTCTTGCTTTTCTAACTGAGCGCCAAAGCAAAGGTAAAAGCATTAAGGGAAAACATGCCCAGAGGTCTTCTTACTCCATATAAAAATTTACTAGGACTTTTTTCCCACACATGGAAGTACACCTGTATTATAATACAAGGCAAAGGAATGCAGCTTGTGTGATGCAGTGAATTAGCACCTGTGTGTAAGAATAGTATCTTTTTTACCATTAGAATCAAACTTTATCAGATGAGTATTCTTCCTGATTATATATATTATATAGACTATATATACACACCAGAGTTTAGATTGAATAACAACTTTTCTGTATGGGGCTCCAGGAATATTCCTTGCAGAGACATTTTCTGCAGTTACATATAATTTGACACAATCTGGTGAACACAAAGAGCAAAACTTTTGCTCTGCAAAAGTAATTTATGAACTAAAGACACTTGAACAATATTCAGGGAACACAAAAAGCCAGAGAAACAGAACCTTACCCATGCCCCATCTCCCAACCACTGACACTGCCAAAAACACTACATAAAATTAAACAACTCCCTGTGCACTCTGGCCTGAATCCCTGTTGTGAGAACTGCATGTGAGAACACTACCAACTCAGAATGGTAGCATTTTACACCCCACTTTGCACTGGTATAAATGACTGACAAGATCAGGCATAAAATCAGGCCCAAAGTGTTTTATAAATAGAGTGCCTACCGTTGAGGCTGCTTGGTTCTCTGATCCCTTTAAGGAACCACTAACTCTTTTCCCAATATGCAAGGGAGTAAAAGTGGGACATCTGTTTGGGGACACTTACAAACACTGGTGAATGCACAAAATGGACGGAAGGGATAAAGAGTGGGTGCAAATGATAAATCCTCAATCTCTCACTATGCAGTTGTACAATTCCTAGAACAATAGGGCCCTTGGGTTGGGGCGTCTGGGCACTAGAGTAATACAGAGAGGGCTAGAAACTTAAGCCAGATCCTCAAAGTAATTAGGCACTGAACTCTGATTGAAACGAGTGGGAGTTAGGCACCCAAATACTTTTGAGGATCTAGACCTTACTCTTTTTTTAGAAAAGAAAGCTGAGATTCTTCTATGTTTATGTCATTCCAGGACCTCAGAATTTAAGAAAACAACCAACTACTGCTAGATTCACGATGAAACTGTGAGAGTTGGCAAGTAATGCTTATAAAGAACTTATATATGAGACTCCCTGTTCATTTATGGAGAAACTGATCACTCATGTGCTAACCAATTCAAACACTTATCAATGCAAAAAAGTAGATGATTTTTGTGCAAATATGTTGGTTTAAAATAATGCAATACATACAATTCTTGAAACAATATGAATTTAAATAATAAAATTTTGTGCTCTCCCTGTATGTCCCAAGTAATGGCAGAATTATTCCTTGCACTCCTACAGTACAAATGAACTAAATACAGTATTACAGCATGAAAAGAATTGGAATCATAGTGAATAACTTTACAGTCTTGGGGTAGATAAATTAATAAAAAGTCTTCATTGTCACATAACAGTTTTAAGCCCCAATTCAGCAAGGTACTTTAAAAGCATGTGGGACATTGTAAGCATCAATATAGTCCCATGCTTCAAATTATGTAATAATACCACCATCTAGTTCTTATAGAACACTTTTCATCAGTAGATCTAACAATGCTTTGCAAAGGAAATAAGTATCATTAGCCTCATTTTACAGACGTGAAAATTGAGAAACAGGGAGGTGAAGAGATTTGCCCAAGATACCCAGCAGGCCAGTGGCTGAACCATGAACAGAACCCAGATCTCCTGAGTCCCCCTCCAGTACTCTATGTCACACTGCCTGTCTGTATTTAAATATTTTGCTGAATAATGACAGGTTGTAAATATCTGTGCTTCTAGAAAAATGTTTAACGGCAGGGGGGAAATCAGCCTTAAGCTGCATAACCAAAAATAAGTACAGCTCCTTCTAGGTGAGATTTAATTAGAAAAAAAATCTATCAGTCCTGCAAAGCAAGTGCAATCCAGCTTGAGGAGGAGATGTACAGAAAGAAGAAGGAGGCTGCTTAGCTTGTGAGACATGGAAGTCAGACAGAATTTCAGTTGAATCAGGTTCATAGAATTTTACAGCTTAAAATATGCAAGAGTCAGATTCTTGGCTGGAGTGAAGCAGTGTAGCTTGAATAAACTCAATGGAACTATGCCAGTTTACACCAACTAAGGATCTGACCTCATTGTCTGTATTTAAAGGATAATTATGTCTCACATTTATTAAAATCATCAGCTTGCATTTGGGCTCAATTTGTTTGCCAAAACCAGAATACATCATCAGTTAAGGTGTAAAATGTATGCTATAATTCTGAAATAAGGAATGAACATTAAGTAGGAAAATCCCCCTTGCACAAGGTAAACTTTATAATTAACTGCTGAAGGTTACAGAGCTGTACTATTCTCATGTTTTAGCAAAATAAAAATGCACAGGAAGTTGAGAGAGAGCGAGCGTGTGGTAATGGGTCTGTAGAGTAACATTCTGACCTAAGAAAGGTGAACAGAGTAAATCTTCATTAAAATGAGAAAATATTCAGAAAAAAACATCAGAGAGGAAAAACCTGAATTACTTTTCAGTGAGTCTCAAACCTGAAAATTTGCAAATCCTAAGCTGCTGCACCCGTTCTGATTTAGGTACACAGAACTGGCCTCTTCTGTACCATTCTCACCACTCTTGGTAGAGAGCACCTGCCAGTCAGTGTGCACAGGCCCAACCCAAGTGCCTGCTGCCAGAGAAGTAGCTGGGATCAGAAGAATTAGTTCTGCTTGCCTTGTGAGGCCAATCCAGCCTCCAAGATTTCTATTCAAATCTATTGAGCACTCCACTGCTCAAGCTCAACTGGAACCATTTAGTACTTACATTGTTCTGCGTTTTTTATTTGTTTCCTTCCACTCAAGCACATGTTAAAAAAGACGACCCCCCAGCAATCTTTTTTTCCCCCTTTCACATGAATAAGCGATTATCTTCCTCCTAATCAAAGAGACAGATGAAAAGAGTTTATTAATAAAAGTTCTCCTTCAGGAAGATTGGAAATGAATGATTAGTAAAATACACCCAATTTTACTTATAGACCCCCCCTCACAGAGAGGCATCTGTGAAGGGCAGGGATACCAGAATAGTGGTGGGGATTCAGGCATCTGGAAGCTGTTTGCGATATGGATTAGAAGTCAAGCTGCACACAGATACTGCCTCTAGTCACAAAAGCTTGCGCTGTGGAGGGGGAAAAATATGCTGCTTGTTTACAGTGCTACTTTTTCCCTTTGCTTGTTATCTGTTTTATTTCTTCCCTCATTCCCCTCTCCCCGTGCCATTCATGTGCAATTATGTCTGCACAGATATGCCAGCTGGTGGGGCTTGTTAACCATATCTACCACGTAAGCATTTGGGGAAAAAAGGAGAAGGATACTAGAGCTGTGCAAACAATCCTACATTGTATTCTGAACTGGTGCAGTCTGTTGCCAGGGCCCACTGATCAAACTGAGAAAAACAATCCTAATATTGCAATTCATGTAGAGAAGACTAAAGATATACCACCAAATATTATACAGCCAAAATATCCGAAATATTGTTAAAATTGTTTTAAACAATATATTGGTGCTATTTTGTCCACATGGGTATGGAATACACATTGGTTTTAGATGCAGATTTTGTCAGCATGAATTTAAAATGGTCACATAAGAGATGAACTCAGATCATTCTAAACAAGTGCAGATAAAACCTGTATACCATGCTATCAAATATTTGTATATAGTACATGTGGTACAGAAAAGGTATTTTAGGAATGATTTAGAGAGGTTTTAATTTTTATTTTTTTTTACAAAAAAATGGGATTATTTCTTGTATCCTTCCACCTGTAAAACTAAGTATCCTAGGTCTCAGGGCAGGTCTACATTGAAAATATATATTGACAAGGTACATCTCACAGGGCTGTGAAAAATCCACACCCGGGAGATGTAATTAAACTGTAATGGGGGCCAGGGGTGGGGAACGCAGCTCAGTCTACCCAATGTAGACAGTGCTTGGTTGATAGAAGAATTCTTCCGATGACCTAGCTACTGCCTCTTGGAAAGATGGATTAACTACAGCAATGTGAGAATCCCTCTGGTTGCTGTAGTGAGCGTCTACACATAAGCGGAGCAATTGTGCTGCTGTAGTGTTTTAAATGTAGACCTACCCTCAATCCTGCAACATTTTGCATGCAGGCATGGTGAACAACGGACTTTAATGAGACTTTGTGTGGTCACAGCAGTCCACCTAGGTGCAGTAGTTGTATGATCGGAGTCCTGTAGACCTTTCGCCCTACTGAGTGGGGCTCAGAGAGAGAATAAAATATGACTATTAAAAAACCTCCAAAAAACCTCCAGAAATGATGTGGGAAAAGTCATATTTTTATTTTAGAAGAACAGTTCAGTCTGATGAGACTGCTACTTCCAGTTCTAGAAGCAAGCATTACTGGGTCCTAATGGGGATCTGGGAATCTCCCCTTCCATTTTTCTAGCCCTCAAAGGCTGTGAAAAATTGGATTTTAAAGGTATGATGTTTTTATGTATAGAAAACCTATTACTGGAGCAGGACTGAATTTTGCCCCTTCTTGGCCTTTGGTCTGGGTTAATTTGGGGGAGAAATTCCATATTTGGAAGGACGAAAACATTTCTTAGGCAAATCGATTAACAAAAAGACACAAAATAGTTGTATGAAGCTGCTCAGTGAGTCTGAATATTAGCATAAGAGCCAGGGAATGCTATTGAGCAGGTGATATAAAATTTATCAAATGCCTTCACATATATAGTATTGTTTGCACGCATGTGTGTGTACACACACTCTCTCTCTCTCTCTCTCTCACACACACACACACACACACACACACAGAGGAAGTGATAGATGGGCAGGATAGGATAGTACTTCCAGCTTGTATACCTGGTAGGTTTAAAACTATTGGGCCTTAAAATCATGACATTATTATGCATGTATGCTTTGTTAATTTTAGAGGTGTTTTAAATTTATTAGTGATAACTTTTCTGCATCTCAGATGCTTATGTGATGGTCATCATCTTGACTGACACACCAAGGATTAAACTGGGGACCTCCACAGTTTAAGAGCATGAGCTACTACAGCTTGAGCTAAAGATCCAAGGCTCTGTAGGTAGGGGCTGTAGCAACTCATCCTCTGAAGATTGGCAGAGGAGACTAGTAATATACACTAACCAGTGAGTTACACTTGTACAGTTAAAGTAACAGTACTTAGGGAGCTTAGGTATCTATAAAGGGATATGAAAAGTAATACAAATACATTTTAAGGAAACTCTCTACAATGCATCTAAAATAGTTTTTTTCTGTAAATTGTATGACATATACAGAACAAATGATGGTGAGGTTTAAAGATTTCACAAAATTTTAGAGATCTCAAAGAAAGAGAAAATGCAAGAAAAAATCTTAATGCCATACCATTTATTCTATTAAGAGGAGTTTGGAATGATCACATTGCTCAGGAACAATGCGAGTTATGCAGGTCCTTCCTGATCTGCAAATAAAACCTTTAAAGCACACCAAACCATCATGCATTTGTAGCCTAACTGGGAACTCTTAAGCAATCAATATAGTTAATACATAATCCATAGATGAGGCAACACATTCCACATTCTGTAGCTGAAATATTTTAGATAACTTGCTTATTTTGAAGTATGAAGGATATAAACAATAATACCAAATGTATCAGGACTTTCAGGCCTGGTCTACACTGGCGGGGGAGAGAAGGAGCTAAGTCGGTCTAAGTTACGCAACTTCAGCTACGAAAATAGCGTAGCTGAAGTCAACGTGCTAAGAGCTACTTACCGCGGTGTCTTCACTATGTAGGTCGACTGCTGACGCTCCCCCGTCGAACCTGCATGCACCTCTTGCTCCGGTGGAGTACCAGAGTTGATGAGAGAGCGCTCGGCGGTTGATTTATTGTGTCTTCACTAGACACGATAAATCGACCCCCGCTGGATCGATTGCTCCGGAGGTAAGTTTAGACATGCCCTAAGTGTACAAATCTCCAAGAGTCAGGAAAGTCATAACTAATATATTTAAAACATTCAAAAAATATAAAATAGATTTTTCATACATATAATATTGTATATTAAGGATCAATATGTTATGTCTTAACACTTGTAGAGTCCTGTTTTCCTACTGAAGAGTTGGGACTTTGAGCCTTATACCATTGAAAGGGAGACATTTCCTGACCTCAAGAGTTGCAAGGTTACATTTGACATTAAACCTGTCACTGTTCCAGACCTAAATATTGCATATGCTGATCATTGGGCCAATGTAACTATGGAAATTTTCACATTTGAAGGAAAGGAAACATTTTTCTGGAAGCTAGTTTTTTGTTTTGTTTTAAATAAAGTGGCTGTTGGAAGGTGCTCAGATGTTTTTAATGTTAGAGCAAGTTCTAGGGAGATGGATTAGTGGACCGAGTGCAGATCAGGTGGTCAGAGGTACATGATGAATACAATTTATCACTTGGCTTACAATTTTTCATGCACCTTTGACCATCTCTTCCGTATCATACCAACTAAATTCTCTCTACGGAGATGCCTTGCATTCCACACACATCCCTGAGAGGTTTTCATCAGCCACTACCTTCTAAGATCAACTTGCCTCAAAAATGTTTCCTTTTCTCCAGACATGGAATTTTCTCATAAAAACTGCACTGGCCCATGGCCATAGAGGGGTTATATACATTTCTGTAACAGGAACAGGTTTAAGATTCATTTGTCTTGTGGTTCTTTCTGGCTAAAAAATGGGAGCTTTATACCATTGAAAAGGGGAGAGCCTCACCATTCATAAGGAATATACATTATTTCTAGCCCTGGAACAAGACCAGCTCTAGGCACCAACAAACCAAGCACGTTCTTGGGGCGGCACAATTTCAGGGGCAGCATTCTGACCACTCTTTTTTTTTTTTTTTCTCTTCGGCAAAAAACCTAGAGCTGGCCCTGCCCTGGAAGATTCATAATTACTGGACAATTACGTCCTGTTATTTTTATGTCTAGAGACTTCCATTTTAGAGGTTATTTACAGTGATGGGTTTAATTTTTTTCACTCTCTGTGCCCTGTACAGTCAGACTCATGGAAACTAAAGGACTTGTCTGCATGGAATGAGGGATATGAGAAATTCTTGCATTTTTTAAACCTTTACATAATTACTAAAATAGCTTTTTCTTTTAAAAGTACCATATATGGAATATATAATGGTTTTTTCAGGCATAAACATTTCATCACATTCTTTTGTGATGACCTGCATATCTCACGATTGGCTTCACTAGTTGTATATAATGAAGCTATTCCAAACTTAAATTGGTATCAAACCTTTATATCAAACCATCATAATATACTCTTTATTTTAGAAAGATGGATAGATAAGCTGATCAATTTTTTTTCCAATCAAACAGTTTTTCCCCTGTGAAAAAAGAGGAAAACGATTTTTTTTCATGATTTCACCCCCACATTTTCAGTCACCTCTCTATAGATATATGAAAAATTCAATAACACCTACAGATTTATATAAAATAATGTATTTGTATTATATTACACATAAATTTGCACAATTTATAGAAACTTAAATGTAATATATTTCCTTAATTTTTTCATGATCCAAAAAGAAAAGACCAGTTTAGTATATTTTTATATAATAAATTGTATAATATTAGATGCAGTTTAATTCTTTGAATGAAGTGGAGGGACTCCATCTATTTCATCAAAACACCTGTGCATGGAAAATATTCCTTGGAGTACTTTTTGGGACAGCCACCATTTTGATACCGCTCAGGAAATATTTTCTTTCTATAGCAGAATATATCATAAAAGACATAAAACAAATATCAACATTAACTCTTCAATTATTGCCAAGATGGCACTTAGGTTGTTATAAAATCATGCATAGGAATGATTTCTCTCTTTTTCCATATAGCAGGAATAAGTACATTTGGTCTTGTTTTTTTTAAATCAAACTCACACATAAAAAGTGAGTGAAGTTGACAGAAAGTCAATGGAATGAGGACAGCTGCAAAAGCCAAGATCTGAACAGGCCTGCCACCTCTAGTATCTGGGATGATCAGGCTGCTCTCACCTTCTCTCTATTGAAAGAGGCTTAACAAAGCAAATCAAAGCGACTGCAAAAATGAAAGTTGAAAGGAAGCTGTGGATATAAGAAGAAGCTGTTTTAGACTGCAAATATATTTAAAATCCAGATACAGGATTGTTTTAAAAAAAAAAGAACCTCCTCTGAGCTAAGCCTTGATGGACAAAGCTTTATCTTTGAGAAGAGCATTGGGTTATGCAGTCTGCACTCGTAGGCACGGTGAGTAAAGGCCCTTGAATTGGTGGATGTTTTACCACTTCATGCTAGAGCTGGGTCTTTCCATTCCACATAACCGATCATAAAATTATCTCTTAGATGTGATTTAGCGTGGATACTGTGAACTCTGGAGTTAATGGTAAACAAAATGAGAGACTGCATGTTTATCATTATATGTTCTAACCAACTTTACAGGACACATTTTAACTAGTCCCGTGTGGCTGAACAAGGAGATGAGATTGCAAAGTCCATTCACGCTCCTCTGTACAAGTACTGGTCACAAACCTAGTAAATTCTCACTTTTTTTTTTCCAATAGTGCAAGAGCCATAACAATAGTCAAATATCCCTGTTCAAAATCTTTAAGTACATATTTACGCAGGACATTTTACAGCCCCCTTTTACTGTTTACATATTATCTTTAGGTTCAAATATTCCATACACAACAGTTTGCCAACCTCACCCCCCAGTCCTATTCAGAATTTGATCAGAATCTCTGATGATCTAGCTACAAACAAATTACTTTGAAACCCTTCCTGTTGTCAAGAATGGTAATAGAAGAGAAGTCTATGCATGTTGGTAGACCATAGCAACAGATAGCTTTTGTAGTCCTTCATGTGTCTTTTCTGTTGAATTAGTAAAGTTTTCACATTGTCCTAACTTGGTACTGCCTTCCCATTCCTCAAAAAAACTGAGCAAGTCCCTTCCACTTGTGTGCTTCAAAATTTAAAAGGGCAACTAAGAGAATTCAATATGCATTTGGTACTCCATTCAACTTCTTCTAGCATGACCTCTGGAATATTCTTTAAAATGAAGACAGTTATCCAAAGTGGGATAATACGATTATTGTATTTGAGTGTTTGTGAACTAGATTAAACTGATTTTTTTTAAAGACACAATGAATTATTTCTCTCCCTCCCCCTGCACCCACCCTGCACTAGAGGTCACAATTAAGATTGCTTTGGTTCCTTAACTGTGCTCTTCCATACATTAATATGTCTGAAATTCTTTTACCTTTAATCTTAACTCTGAATGTCCTGGTTTTATAGAGCTTGGTTTGAGGATAATTACAATATCTCTGTAATATATTTTACCCAAAAGCTTTGATACAGACTCTCAATCTTAGCTCCATTTTAACTTAAAAAACAAAACAAAAACAAAAACAAAAAAACTTCCCAGACAAAACCCATCAGTTTGCTTTCTCTTTCCTCTAGGGTTACTCCCTCCCCTCCACTTCCCAGAATTAAATAAATAAAAAATAAAGGGATATTTTACTTCTACTTTTACAGAACTAACCTAGTACCTGGTCCATCTCCATTGAAGTCAATGAGATTCGTTCAGAGATATCGATTAAACAACTCCCACTATTTTCCAATGAGAACATGTGGCTTTATATTGTATATAATTAGCATTAATCCAGCAAAGTAAAAGGCATTTGGAATTTGCTCTTCTGCTTACACCTGTTCTTTATAGCTTGTTACAATCTAACATTATATCCAACAGCAACACAGTTACTCTCACTTAAAATTCGACATGAATACAAACTCTGAAGTTTAAAGTTTGCAATCATGTCTCAGCAATGACCACCACATATGGGAGGGGATGGAGGGGACAGATTGGCTGTTTTATGCTGCTGGAATGTTCTATTGTATAAGTAATACTTTGTCTTTAGTATTAAAAAAGACCTATAATTTACAAAGAAAGACAATCAATAAATAAATTGTCCCTAATCAGCCAAAGAGCTGGCAGAATGACATTCCATTATCCTGTCAGACATACCGCAATCAAATACTTGAAACCTCAAAGGGCACGACTCCACCCTCTGCTTGACGGCTCACACCTTCTCTCTCTGCCTGGAACTCTCATGGATACATTTAATTTCTTCACTTCACCAAACCGCACCAAGTTCTGGATACATATTTGCATGTCATTTTATTCCATAATGCAGTGTAAATCTGGTCTGCTGGGTGGAAAGGCTCCCTGTTGTGACGGCATTGTGTCACTTGGGCTCAGTGACAGCTGATTCTCAGCAGACAGCGCTGTCAGAGAATCAGAGACTTCCACATGTACAAGTGAAATTAACTTCTGTTAGTCTGACATTTTCCACAATCAATACTCACAGGGTCCTTGTCTCTAGGATCAAAATTCATAAATCAAAAGCAGAAAGCATGAAATAAGGTATTTGATAAATCCATTAACTGAAGTGGAAGGGTACTTCTGTCACGCTGTTTAAAGACTACAGTAACATGGAGGGAGGTGGGGCGGGGGGAAATCTACCCAATATGTTAAGTGAAGTGTTGGATTTTGTTTGTTTGTTTAAATATGTGGTTCAATCTGACAGAATGAGTAGACTTTATTACTTTGATGCAACAAACAGTCTAAGCTGTTTGTTTCTCTAAATTCCGGGTGGAGATGGAAAATTGGTTTCAGGAGGTATAAAACAAACAAACAGATTTTCTGTTCAATATAGTGTTCCCACTTGAGAACAGACTCAAAGTTTAGGGGCACATTTTGCTCTATACCCCATTGTAACCTCCTTTGAAGTTGCTGGAGTTGCACAGGGTATAAATCAGTGCAGGAATTAACACTTAGGGCCAGATTTTTAAAGGTAGTTAGGCAACTGAAGATGCAGAGGCACAACTAGTGGGATTTTTAAAATGCCTAGGCACCTAACTCCTGCTGAAGTGCCTAATTCTGATCTCACAAAGATTTTGCTCCATTACTCCTGCCTTCTACCACTGTGAGTAAAGATCAGCTCTTAGTCTTCATGTCCCAGAGAAACAAACTTGCATATATTGTCCTCTGCCCATTCACAAAGTACTCATAAGAATCAGTAAGAGTTATGCCACGAACTGGGAGTACTATACAGTCATAAGTGTATCACACAGGGAGGGTGCTCTTCAGTTTCTGGATAGGGAAACCTGGAAGATTGAATCAGTTAGACGTGTTGGCAAACAGTTTTTGACAAAGACAGAGCATACCACTTGTGGATAGAAAGGCTGGTGAGTTCTCTGAGTAACAATGTGTGTGCTATAAACTCATCTCGACCAGACTGAGAAGGCTTTGAAGATTTAAAAAAAGAAAAAAATTCTCTTTACATAAAAATATTACTTAAGCTCTGGAGTACTTAGACCATAACATAATTCAGAACAGAGACTAAATAAGTTCTCCTAAGCATTATGTCTTCACTTGGGAAGGGAGACCATGATGAAAATATTTGCTCTCTGCTTTTCTGCTGAGGTGCATATCTTTCCCATTCAATTTACCTCTGAAGTTAATCCCTTTGATGCCATATGGATGTTGAACATACAACCAACAAAGGGATCTGTCATAGGGCATGCTATATATCTCCAAATGTTAGCCGTACTGGTGGAAATGCAGTGCTTCCTGCATTATTTGTGGTATTCTGTGGGTTAAAAAGACTTTTCATCTTTGCATATCCACTATTTTTGTGAATAGATAGACTTTTAATATCAGTGATCAACATAACAGAAAAAGCAAACATTCTTCGATAACTGGATTCCTCCATTTCTCAAACTGAGAACTATATATAGTCCTTCTGCCAGGTGGTGTTAGCAGCAACAAGGGATGGGTTCAATAGCCAGAGGTTCCTCTGAAAATTACAAATCAAAACCAGCTTCAGACCTACTCAGAAGTCTGGAAAAACCAAATACCTCCCTGGGTGCCTCTAAAAGTCAATACTTCCCCATTTGCAAGTGTGTGTATAATGAAACAAAAAGCCCCTTTTATTAAGGGGAAAGTTACCACAGCATTAATTTGGGAAAGCACAGCAACAATGGCTCAGCAGTATGCAAACAATAAGTAAAACACTCACCCCACTGTATCTTGGCCAATAGTCCTGTGCCTAAGTTTCCCACCTTGTGTTGTGAAAAGTCTAATGGACAAATGTCCCTTCAACATTCCACTTCTCCTTTCCCTCTGCTGAACCACCAGAGTTTAGGATGCATTCAGGAGGATGCTTCCTCTGCTGCAGCTTTGCTTCTACTATCACCTCTTGGTGCAACCTCTTCTCACTGCTGGCATGGCCTCTTCTTGTCACTGGCACTGCCACCATTGCTCTGCTGCATCCATTGTATAGTCCAATCTGGTTCAGTCAAATCCATTCCCACAGTACAATTACCACCTAACTATGAATGCCTTGTTCTGTGGTTACACCACCTAGAGCAGTTCGTAGTGATTTCAATTCTAGTGATTTCCCTGGGTAGTGGGAACCTCACTGCAGTTGCTCTCTCTGTACTTTCTCTCTGTACTGTCTAACCACAACACTATCTCCACACTGCCTCAGCTCTGTCTTTAAAAACACGGGTGAGAGAGGGTCAAATGGCATCTAAGACTCTTAAGCAGAATCCTCACCACCAGATAGGAACACCTTTCCCCCACCTCCTCTGATTTGCACTTGGATTTGGCTGACTACCCCATACTTAATGAATGAGATTTAAGTGATAGTGACCCCTCAATTAGCATGTATCAAGTACAGTTCTGCTGCTCTTTAGTTATACAGTAAGGATAATAACTGTGCATTACCCCTGCATCTGAAATTTAAGTGAATTTTAACCCAAAATAGCAAAAAAATAATTTATTTGGCAGAGTAGGTGTGTCTATGCAAATTAGGTTTGCTCATGAGGTCTTTTTCCTCCAGTGCATATATAGCTAGCAGAAGAGAACTCATTCACATCAATGGCTTACATCCTTCTACCAAACCAAGAATTTGTCATCCTGGCAAATGACACATTATATTAGGTCCATTATTTCTCCACATAGGATCTTAGAAAGCCTACTATTGCATGCAAACTAAATGTATTGTTTCCTTGCTAACAATTCCAGGCACATTATAAATTTACTTGTTTACTGGCATGATAACCCTGTCACAAGATAACTCTATCACAAGAAAGTATTGCAGGGTTAGCAGGGATTTCTCTTTGGGCTAGGGATAGTAGAGGTTCCCCTGAAGGTCCCTCAGATATTGACCTAGGCTCCTCTCTATCTTGTTCTAGTACCAGAGATTCAGAGCACCAGGGATGTTTTCCATTTATATGTCCGCATTGTCCAACAATCTAGGGGCATTGTCAGAGTCCTGTCTTTCTTCAAGGAGGTCTGGGAATATTGGGAGAGCCAACTGATATACCGCTGTCTGGTCTCATTGGGCCATGGTACTCCAGCAATGGACATACATGAGTATACATTGAGTATAAGGCCAAAGAAGTGGAACTCTCACAGGGTTCAGCAGACTGAGGTGAGAATCCATTCTAGTATATGCCGCAGTAGTGTCCTCCTCTTCTGACTCACTTTCAGACTCTCAGAGTAGTGGTGGTTTACCCTCAAAATGCCCATTGCACGAGTTGGGTAACAGCTTTGGTCCAACATCCTTTTACTGCCCAGGTCCTATACAATGGCACATCTTGCAAGGGGCATTTCTAATTCCTCACAGGTAATAGGAGGTTTCTATGCGCTGTCTTTATTTGACCTGGCCCAGTTGCAGATTTGCGATTGTGAACTGAGAGAGCACCCAATTTCTCCCCCAAACACCCAAGGTAAGGAAGTGGCTTCAATCCTTCTGCTATTTTGTGTTTGCCAGCTACACCCAAATTTCTCAACAGAACTCTGTTTCCTGGCAGGAGATCCTTAGAACACACTCTAGCATCATAAGAACACTTATTTCTGTTTGCGTTCTTATGGACAATAGCTAGACAATAAGCATCTTGCAACTTTTCTCTTAACTGGGTGATATATTAGTGATGTATCTTCCAGTTATAGCCATCCTCCAATATTCCAAAACACAAATCTCTGGGTAATCTAGGTGCTTGCCCAAACACCAGGAAATATGGGACTCCTGTAGCATTGTTCTTCGTGGCACTGTATGCATGCACCAAAAATGTAACCCTTTTGCAAAGCCCTCAACACTTCATAAACAAAAAGGGTGGTCCAGTCAAATTGAAATCTCTTTGTATCCTTATTTTCCTATTTCTTTCCCTTGATCACAGTTTTAATGGAATAAAATAAATCTCAGCAAATATCATGGTTACCCAAAAAGAGCCTACTACATTCAAAGCAAAATTAAAATGCAATATTTATAGTTCAGGATACTTTATTGCCAGTCAGATTCAAGATTTTAATTATAAGGCCAGATCCCCAGTTGATGTAAATCAATATAGCTTTATGGAAGTCAAAGCATTCATGCTGATTTACACAAGCTGAGGATCTGGTCCAAATAAAAAATGCCGTAAAAAGATTTATCTATAACATGTTTCCAGCTGTGATGTGTGATACTGATTTGGTGACAGGTGCTTATTTACAAGCATCCATGGCATCATTTAAATAGATCTAGCTTTTGAAGTATGTACCATAACTGTAGGTGTTATGAAGGAAAACAACGTTTGCCTGTTGGGCAAAATCCCTAGTGGCAAATCCTAGTACCTATAATGTAATCCTAAAGAGAACAGACGAGAGACTAGTTTCATTTGTCCCTTTCTTTATATCACCTCACACACTGTGGTAGAATACATTTTCAGTGTCTGGAACCATAAAATGAGGCAGGAAACTCATCAGGTGTCTTAGCTTGTATCCAAATCTTCCTCAAACATTACTTTGTTGTAAAAACTTCGTTAGCAATACGCTGACCATTTTATAGTTCCTGAAGATATGATAGTAACATTTATATTGCTTTGTATTATATATTCAGTCACTACCCATCAACTCAAACAAATGATTTGATTTTGCTTTCCTCTAATTACAAAGGCAGCCAATAATTAGAGCAGTTTTTTTCCATATAGATCCTCTGTCTTCTAAATACATCAATAGTTGTGGTTTTCCTAAAGAGTCTAAATGTTCTGTAGTAGGTGCCCTTGAGAAACATTTGGTTGGTATTTAGATTAAATAATTTTTTTTCTTCCACCTCTTAAAAAATACACACAACCTAGAAGTGGCCCCTACTTTACAGAACAGAAACTTCTGTAGCTTTCTTTAGAGAATGAAATTACACCAGTATCACTCATTTCCCTTCCTAGGTGAATGAAGATGACAAATTTGTCATTTAAAAGTTTGGGCCTACTGTGGCTATAAAAACATTCTATAAATATAAATTAACAAGCACAACAGAATGAAGCAGAAGATGGAGAAGTTTCTCTTCTCAGTCAGAAAACACTCTGTTGTAAATCTTTTGGAATGGGTAAATTTGGTTCAAACCAATATTTTGCTTAAATTTTCAGTGGTGCCACTGTTTTTGGCACCCAACTTAAGACATCTTAAAGATTTTCAGAGAAAGGGTGCTCAGCTTTGATGTGCTGCTTCAGACAGCTTTGAAATATTTTAAGTTTGGCACCCAAAAATACAGGCAACAAATGTTGCTAATAAAACCGGTTGAACATTTTCCACTGGAACAGTTTTTCCACTGGAAAATGTTTCATTTCTACCAACTCAGCATTCTACAGGATCATGTCAAATCAGCTGAAACTTTCAATAGACACCAAACAGGGAAGTTGGGTGGCTAGCCAGCCTGCCTCCCTGCCTGGTTGGTTTCCTACCTGCTAACCAGTCAGCTGTCAGGCGGTCTGCCAGATTCCCCGGGATGCCCATCTCCTTGCCGGGTGGGCTGGCAGTCTATCTGGGTCACCCATCTCCCTGGGCTTCCCAAATGGTAGATGCCCTAGACTGCCAGTCTAATGGGCAGCCAGGGAGCTAGATGGTCTGGCAAACCAGGCAACTGGGGAACCAGATGAGCTGCTGGCAAAGACAAAAAATTCTGTTTCAGTTCTCCTGAAACAAAATGTCTGGATTTTCCTTGCCAGGGAACATTTTGAGTTGTCCACTTTTCATCCCAATTCAATTCGAAATCCCACACCCCCCCAACTCATTTTTTCACATGAAGAAAAACCTGTTTCCTTGCCAGCTGTTGTGACTTTTGAAAATTTAGTCTAATATTACTGAAATACTCAGAGAGCGCATTACTTATAACAAATACTTCTGTGAATCTAGGACACTGTAAAATAAGAAGTCGAAGAGGCTGCATGGTTTAGAGTAGCTGGGGAAACATGAACTGGAAGGGGCTTCCTTCCCCTTCCTCCAGATTGATATCATCAGAGAAATGCCCCACACTTGGGGAGAGGGGAGGGAACATAAACCCCACTGTTGCTAGAACCTAATTGGAGTCAGGCCAGGGCAGTACTTAATTTGTGCCAGGGCTGAAACCCAGCATCTCTAGGCTTGGCAGTTCATAGCCCTTGTACCTCTGGGCTTGCTGCATCACTCCTCCCATTGCTGCTGCTGTCGCCTCTGCTCAATCCCCAAACCAATCTGAGAGCAGCTTCTGGACTCTCCTACTTGCACACACAGCTCTCAGCTCTGAGAACACTAGCACTTCAGGTGGTGGAGGAATTGGGTTCCACGTTCTCTTTTAACGGGTAGGGGAGACGATGCAAGCCACATCTTCAGAGGTAACCCCACCACTTAGCGGATGGATCCTATACCCAGTCTGCACACCAGCCCTCAATCCCTTGCCTAACCTGCCCACCACCGCACACACCAGTATCTGCCCACACCATCCTGAGAGCCTTGTCTCACCAACTCCCCAAACCAATCATGGTTACATGCTGTGAGACTCCAATCTCACAATCTAAACCTGACAAGCCTCAAAGTCTTCTGTCAACCTCCTCCCTGTCTCTTTTCTGCGGTTTACTCCCAACCCTCATCTAAACTTTGGGGGGGAAGAAGGTATTGCAAAAACAGCTCTGGCATTTTATTTAGTTCTGACCACTGTATGTTCACACAGCCTAAACTCTCTAAGTAAAGCACATTTGGAGACTGAGGAGTTTCACCTGGTTTCATCTTAAAACCACTTGAAATGGAAAAAAGGCACAGTTTCAATGAAGACGACCGTGAACAAACTGAGATTTGCTAAATATCTTCTAAATCCAACCTCAGCTTTGAATTTGTATTGAAACCATGTTCTTTGCTTTTGTTGCAAATGATTTGCACAGTTCTAATACATACATATACTCATAATTTATGGTTTCTAAAAATTCTTATATAGCAGCAGTCAACATAAGAAGTCTTGATATTACTATGATTTACAACAAAGAGTAATGGAATTTTAGAAATATGGTATGTGAAAAACAATGGAAATCTTAAACTATGTGCAGCAATGTTGTCAACAGAATAAGTGTTTACTGTCTTGAAATGCTAATGTCAAATCTTTCAAAGATTTTCTCATCAATGGATCTCTTCAATGGGATTATTTTCTTCTGCTTTTATGCTTTATTGTGTCCATCCAAGAATCTCAAATGTTGTTAAATTGTATAAACAGACATCTGCAAGCCAGGTATCTGCCAGCCTCTTGAGGCGCATCCAATAAAAGAGTGAATTCTTGCAGCAGGAAAGATCAGTTCAAAGATGTTGTACTTCTGAAATGTGAGAGTTGACTAATTCAAGCTTCCCAGTTGCAATGTTCCATTCTTTGGGAGAGCCTCTTTTGCTTTTGGCACTGAAAGTAATCAAAGAGTCAAGCCAAATGTAATAAGAAATATTGTGTTTTTTCTTCACAGTGACCTGATAAGCCAAATAGTCAAAGTGCTACTAGATTTGCATAATAAATGGTTCACTTCCTCCTGCCTCTTTTGAGCAGACAAATTCTGCTAGTCTGTTATTTGATTCCAGTAATGAATAATCTACTTTTCTCCAACGTAAGCTTTTTTCTCCTTCAAAAGACAGGACTCAAAGGCCTTCATTCAGTTGTATTTGCTGATACATTATATTCAGGAAAGCAGGTTCCAACATCAGCTCTCTTTAAGTGACTATCAGTATTTCAGCTACTTAACTAATACTAAGCATGTCCACATGGTTGAATTCTGGAGTCATGGCCCCAAGAAATCTTGTATGTGGCAGGAATTGCTAACATAGAATTATCCTCTGCTTTGGAATATATTTTGCTACAGAGCCCTCAGAATCACTTATCTATTGCAGGGAAGACAGACCTTTCAAGACAGAGGCCTACAGCATTTTTGGGTGTTGAGATTACTGTGGGAGTGGGAGAAGTGGCTTATTATAAGGGTGGGTGCAGGAGGGCTCTGGTAGATCGGGCACTGTGGGAACATTTGCTAGGCAGGTTAGTGGATTCAGGTTGGGAATATTTGTCACCAGTTGAGTACAGAATCATCCTTCTTGTAGGAAGTTTAGTGGCAGCAGGCTCCTCTCATCTAACCCAGTAGCCAGGGGTCAAAATCCTAGTTCCACTGATGTCAACAGCAAAATTTTTATTTACTACACAATGCACCCCAGATCTTTTTGGTCTCCTTTATCAGTCTGGCTGCTAAAAAGGAGGGGATTTCATTTGCTCTGCGAGGGTGTGAAGCATCTTTCTTTTTCCTCCTTCTCCCTAAGTAGACTTTTCTGATAGCTTTTTATCTTCAGCATTAAGGTGACAGGCTCTTTGTGGCTCTCTCCCCTCCCACACCTTTCAAAGGGACCTAGAAGTTCCCCTGATCCCAGAATTTTTTGGTCAGAATTCCCCTCTCTGTTATCATGTTGGTGGTGGGAATAGAGTAAGAATGCCAGTATGGAATAATAGCTGCTGTCTTTGAGTTGGACATACCACACAAGCTGGCTTGTAGTAATTGTAATTACATTACAGTAATTGTGCCAACTGTCTTCTTTAATATTAAAATGTAATATGTGGTGGCTACTCAGCAAAAATATAAAAAGCTGGATAAAGAGCCTTGTATTATTTTTCACTGGACAGTTGTTCTAAGACACGTGTAACCACAATAATAACACAATAGCTACATTTATTATTCTTTTGTTTCAGGCAGAAATACACAAACTATGACTTTAGCACTTGCCATATTCCCTATGTGAAGCACGGGGATTACAGCAAGTAATGAGATAAAGTTGCCTAGTTATCTAAGGCAAGAGTGGACAGTTTATAAGCACAACCATTTTATTATGATATTTACACTATTTAGACTTTCATATGTCTGTGGTATTTCTTCTATGTCCATGTAACTGGTATAATAAAGCAGAAAGTCTTGCATTTTCTTTATCTTTTTAGGAATAGCTGTACAAGAAACAAGGCTGAAGAAAAAAAATTTGAATCTTCTCATGATGCACGGGAAACTGCAAAGCTAATAGTGAGTTTCTCTGAAAACAGTAAAAAGAATGAGGAGTACTTGTGGCACCTTAGAGACTAACAAATTTATTTGGGCATAAGCTTTCGTGGGCTAAAACCCACTTCATCGGCTGCATGCAGTGGAAAATAGAGTAGGAAGATATACATACACAGAGAACATGAAAAAATGGGTGTTGCCATACTAACTATAACGAGACTAATCAATTTAAGGTTGGATATTATCAACAGGAGGGAAAAAAAAGTTTGTACTGATAATCAGGATGGCCCATTTCCAACAGTTGACAAGAAGGTGTGAGTAACAGTAGGGGAAAAATTAGCATGGGGAAATAGTTTTTACTTTGTGTAATGACCCATCCACTCCCAGTCTTTATTCAAGCCTAATTTAATGGTGTCCGGTTTGCATATTAATTCCAATTCTGCAGTTTCTCATTGGAATCTATTTTTGAAGTATTTTTGTTGGAGAATTGCAACTTTTAGGTCTGTAATTGAGTGACCAGGGAGGTTGAAGTGTTCTCTCACCAGTTTTTGAATGTTATATTTCTTGACATCTGATTTGTGTCCATTTATTCTTTTGCGTAGAGACTGTCCGGTTTGGGCAATGTACATGGCAGAGGGGCATTGCTGGCACATGATGGCATATATGGTGATGTGCAGGTGAATGAGCCTCTGATGGTGTGGCTGATGTGATTAGCTCTTATAATGGTGTCCCTTGAATAGATATGTGGACAGAGTTGGCAACGGGCTTTGTTAGTGTTTTTGTTGTGTGGCGTGTGGTTGTTGGTGAGTATTTGCTTCAGGCTGGTGGGCTGTCTGTAAATGAGGACTGGCCTGTCTCCCAAGATCTGTGAGAGTGAGGGATCATCCTTCAGAATAGGTTGTAGACCCTTGATGATGCGCTGGAGAGGTTTTAGTTGGGGGCTAAAGGTGACGGCTAGTGTCGTTCTGTTACTTTCTTTTTTGGGCCTGTCCTGGAGTATGTGACTTCTGGGTATTCTTCTGGCTCTGTTAATCTGTTTCTTCACTTCAGCAGGTGGGTATTGTAGTTTTAAGAACGCTTGATAGAGATCTTGTAGGTGTTTGTCTTTGTCTGAGGGATTGGAGCAAATACGGTTGTATTTTAGAGTTTGGCTGTAGACAATGGATCATGTGATGTGGTCTGGATGAAAGGTGCCACAAGTACTCCTCATTCTTTTTGCTGATACAGGCTACCACGGCTACCACTCTAAAATCTGAAAACAGTACCATTCTTAAGGAAAAATAACTGTCTTTTGCACCAACAGAAAAGAAATCCATACAGTCCTAAAGCTATGGCCAGCAGTCCTCAAGATTGCAGTTCCCATTCCTCCCACATACATATTTCTGTTTCCACTCTGAATATGACCTTCAAGAAATATCAGAAGCTGTGATTTTCAAAAGGAGGCCTTCTTTCCCCCACCCCCCACTGAGCATAAAGGTTTCTTTCTGAAACAAAGAATCCATATACAATAAAGAACAGCTCAACATAAAAATTCAGACTAGCTATTGTGAGCATCTGTCTAATCTATCTACCTTTATGACTCCATCGGTCATAGTTGAGCACAATATTTTGGTAAGAAAAAGGAATAAAACCATGCCTCTGAGAGGAACACTTGACCAAAATTAGAATGTAGCTTTCTCATGGGTACTTTGTAAGTTACAATTTTCTCTCTTTCATTATCCTGATAACTATATGCTGAATACGTTTCTTTCTTTGGGTAAGGGTTTTTTCCCAAGCAAGAATAACTATTTATTTGAACTGATACCTCATGAACCACCTGAGCAAATTTAAATGCCATCCAGCACATAAAGAAATGCTGGTTTTCTGCTAAAGTGTGAAGCAGCTATGTAGCAGCTATATTGTGTTATTTTACCCTGGTGGCAGGCTGCCAATGTTTTCATTCACATTTGTAATTTTTGTCACTTAAGGAAAAACTAAAGTAATTCATGTATGATTAGTATTAAATATTTTGATGAAATATTAAATGTCTATCCAAGATGGCTATACCACCTTCTTTGGAGTGCTATGATGAAACATTCCCATCTTCTAGCTACATTAAAAAAGAAGCACAAAATGAATAATTTACAGTTTACAAAAAATCTCAAATACTGTATGTCACTTTATGTTTCTTCCACCAGGTGAACGAATGTTCTTCAGTAAAAGTTAAGTCTCACTCCCAGAAACAGCAAAGCAAGTGCAAATAAATCTTGTTTTGGGCACAAGAAAATGCAGAATCTTAGTAAAGTGATACCTTTGAGTTCCCCTTCAAATGCCTTTTCAAACCTAGAATAATACAGTTGTCTAAAAGAGTGCTGTTATCATTAAAACTACAACCTAGATAGCAAAAGGATGTGACACAAGATACTAGTATAGTGGAAAAGAAGGGGTCATTGGCAAAATAGCCTGATTCCCTTTATGGGAAGATTAGAGGTATGATATATTACCAAAGCACCATGCAAGATTTTAGCCACATAGCTTAAGTAATTATTATTCTATTATTACTGAACTGCTGGCAAATGAATGACAAATATCTGGATTGCTGAAAAATGTGAAAATGGTTCAAGTCTAAAATAGTCAAGGTGGAATAAATACATCCTGCTCTTAATTTCTTTGTGTTTTAAAATAACCAAATATACTGAAGAAAACCCCCAAGAGACAGGAAAAGAAATGCAAACAAGTTTTATGAGCACATAAGAGACCTCCTACATCTCTGTAGTGCAGGATAGTCAGTAGGCAGACTGCTAGATGCTTTTGAACAGACCCCAAAATCATTTTATTTACTGGTCTTTCTATTATTTTCTCTGACAGCTGGACATTGACTATGTCTTGACCAAGACATTTGGTCCTTGACAAAAAATAATTGACTACCCCAGTTAAGCGCAGGAGAATGTGGATACATTTCTACATGGGAGAACACCATTTTTGTGGGGAAGTAAAGTAGTATTTAAACAGATTCTGCAGCATAAGCACTGTATCTGATCCTTGCATTTTTGGACAATGTTCTCTAACTTTCCCTTTGTCGATACACCTTAATTACATGATAAGCATGGAGCATTCTTTATCCCCCGCTACCCCATCTTTTATCACCTGTTTCTCCATTTTAAAGAAGCTGAGGCAGAATAGATTCAGGGAACACATAATAGAATATATACTGTCTGAAGCACAAGTCTTTCATGGATGCATTTTCTTATTGAGGAATGTGGGTAGCTCCCATTAATATTAATTGGAGTTACATGCACTAATCAAGATTGGCGCACTTCCTCCAGCCATAGTATTCAAATCCCTCATTTTTCCATAGGCAAAGGTTACATTAAGAACATATAAATATTTGCTATAAATCTAACATTACATTTTAAGATTTTATTTTTAATAGTTTATTTTATTAGTTAAAAAACTCAGTAAGTAATGCTAAGGTCACTAATTACATATAGTACATTTCAGCTAGAACAGCGGTCTCCAAACTGTGAGGCACGCCTCTCTCAGGGGGTGAGATGGGGCCTGGGCCAGCCCCCACAGGGGTGGGGAGGGAGCACCACCCAGCCCCATTATGCCCCCAGCTCTGCTCCAGCCCACCCCCAGCTGTGGCACCAGCCACAACTGCATACCAGCCCTAGCTGCCGGTCCCTACAGCCCAGTTGCAGCTCCACTCCCAGCCCTGCCTCCAGCCTTTGGCCAGCTGCAGCTCTGCTCCCACGCCTTAGCCACAGCCCCACCTCCAGCTACAGCCCCAGGATCGAGCTGCAGCTTCAGTCCCCTTGCCCCTGTCCAGGGCACCCCTCCCGCCCCGGGAGCCGTGGCCCCACTCCCGGCCCCCACTCCTGGCCACAGACAGGGGTAAGGCTGGGTGCAACGTGAAAAGTTTGGGGACCATTGACCTAGAAAGATTCCAGCACATACTTCAGTCCGTGGACTGAAGTGTAATTTTAAGGCACAACCCTCAGGAGGAGGCTGGGTGGCTAAGGTGCACAACCCCAATGGCAGTTCCCAGAGATATTGATTGTCACAGACTCTAGGAGCCTAGGGAGCGTGTGGCCACTGTACCCCTTGACACTGTGCAGCTTACACTTCCTATCAAGAAGGCCAACATGGATTGGAGTACTGTTGATGGGTAATTTTAACACTGGTAGCAACACTAGGCCCACATACTCCTGTGTACAAGATGGAGGCGGGTGGGGAAGAGAAAAAGAAGAGAGAACTTGATGACACAAGTAGTCATGGGGTAGGAGAGAAAAAGTGGCTTTTTGCATTCTCCCCCCTTTGTGCCCTCGTATACAGGCTGGTTAAACATTGTATTTTAAAAGACAATTATTATTTTCATTGAATTTAAATTAGGGATTTCAGAGTCAGGTCTGAGTACAAACCACAAAATTCAAATGTGGATACAGTTACATTTTCTCACTTGCCTTTTAAGGCCATAAGAGTACAAGTCAGATTCTTTTCCCGGTTACACTGGTTTAAATGAGGAATAATGTCATTGCATGCTGTGGTGTTACTCTGAATTTACATCAGGATAACTTAGTTCAGAATTTTTGCCGAAGTGCTCAATACCTTCTTCGCAAACAATTTAAGTTGTTTGGCACCTGGAATTCAAATATATTACTTCTAAGGGCATGACACAAGAATTACAATCACAATTAATGACATGTCAATATCTTTGCAGGAAAAATATTGATGTCCAATGGGTAATCAAGCACTTACTAGATAGTATGACCATCATTCAATGAATGCCATCCATCTAACTGGGCATTCAAACTGCAGCAAAGTTTTGGAGATGAACACAAAAGAAAAATGTGGAGCATCGAACTGGAACTGACAGAATAGACTTATTACTACTTTTCAGATGCCACATGTATGAAAATATTCTTACTGATAGGGAAACTGCAGGGAAAAATAATGTTTCTATGGGCTGGAGGAAACAAAGCAAAATATTGTCAATTTTTACTCTAATTTTCACAAAATGAAAGGGTGGATTCCACAGACAGAAAACTGGCAATTAACCAGCTAGCAAACCCATTTTATTCACCATTATTTGCTAATGACTAGCATTTACATACACTTTGAAGCTGTAAAGTGTACCTTCAAACACCCATTAATCCTCCCCAGTTTCCAGCAAGGTAACTTTTAATATCCCAGTTTTGCAGGTTAAAAAAAAAAAAGAAGAAGAAGAAGTCAGCAGCCTTATTTTCACAAGGCTGAGACCCACAGGGCCGACTGATTTCACTGAGGATTGGAGAGCGTACAGCACTTGCACTTTAAAAAATCCAACACGTGGCAAAAATATTCAGAAATGGTCAGTGAGTTTTGTATGCCTCAATCTGACAAGTTTTCAGAATAGCCGAGATCCCACATTTACAGCTGAAGTCAGTGGGAGTTTTGGATACTGAACATTTCTGAAGATGACTCCCAGGTCCCTCAAAAGTTGGGTCATAGAACTGGCAGTGAAGGGGATGAGGTAAAATCAGTTTGAGCCGAACTGAATTGCCAAAATGCTGAAAGACATGGAAGAAGTCCATTTCAGACTGAACAAAAAGTGTTGTTTGACCAGTAATATTTTGTTTCTGGGAATAAAATGGCCATAGGTGGTGGTCACTAGAGCGGTCGCCTGGGAGGGGGCAGATTCGATTCCAGTCCCTTCTCCAATGAATAATCCTTTATACAAAATGGAAGAGTTTCAATAAGAGAGATTGAGAGAGCCCCACAACAGAAAATAGCCTATACGACAGTGGTTACGGAACTAGAGATGGGGGAAATTGTGGGTTTAAATCCCTTACCCCAGAGCAGAGATTTGAACCAGTCTCCAACACATCTCAGGGGAGTGCCCTTGCTATTGGGTATAAAGGAGGGGATTCCCTCTCTGTTTTTTAATCTAGCCCATAGCCTAGCCAAAACTATTTGGTGACTTTGCATCAAGTTCTCAAGTAATTTCAGGTAAACTGAAACTCAGGGCTGCCCAGAGGATTCAGGGGGTCTGGGGCCTTCGGTGCCGGGGTCCCCGCCACCGAATTACCGATGAAGACCCGGAACTTCGGCAGCGGGTCCCGGTGCGGAAGGACACCCCACTGCGGGTCTTCAGGGCACTTCGGCGGCGGGTCCTGGAGCGGAAGGACCCCCCGCCGCCGAATTGCCGCCGAAGACCCGGAGCGGAAGACGCTCTGGGGGCCCGGATCCTGCGAGAGTTTTCCAGGGCCCCTGGAGCGAGTGAAGGACCCCGCTCCAGGGGCCCTGAAAAACTCTCGTGGGGGCCCCACAGGGGCCCGGGACAAATTGCCCCACTCCTCCCCCACCCCAGGCGGCCCTGCTGAAACTGTGTTTTTTGGCAAATAAACTATTTGTCTGAAAAATTTCATCCAGCTCTATTGAGGCAAGCAGGATTCATGGCTGCTTTTGAAGAGTTTGGCCTATTGCTTTGCCAGGACCCAGCTGAAGTCATTGTCAAAGCCAGTTTTGGAACTCAGGAGTTGCTAAATCCCCATCCCAGGTTCAGCTACTGAAACAAGCTGGGCCAGATTTTCTGCTGGTGTAAACTAACACAACTCCACTGAAGTCCATTTAGCTGTGGCAATTTACACAACCAAAGAATTTGACCCACTGCCTCTATAAATAATTTAGACCTATTACAAAACTGCTTGTAACAGCACAGCTGGTACACAGGGCAAAATGCAGCTCCAGTGAGGCTCATAGTATCAACTATTTTACATCATCTTTGACATGCTGACATTCCAATAGACTGCAATAGCATGTTTAATAGATACTTAGGCCAGAAGGGACCATTGTGATCATCTAGTCTGACCTCCTGTATAACATGGGCCATAGAACTTCCCCAAAGTAATTCCTAGAACATATATTTTAGAAAAATATCCAATTTTGATTTTAAAATTGCCAGGGATGGAGAATCCACCACAACCTATGCTAAGTTGTTCTGATGCTTAATTACTCTGTTAAAAATGTATGTCCTATTGTCAGTCATCTTCCCGCCATTGGACTGAGTTATATATCTTCTCTGATAGACTAAGGAGCCCATTATTAAGTATTTGTTCCTCATGTAGGTAGTTAGACTGTAATCAAGTCACCCTTTAACCTACTCTTTGTAAAGCTGTAAAGATTGAGCTCCTTGAGTCTATCACTATAAGGGCATGTTTTCAAATCATTTAATCATTCCCATGTCTGTTTTCTGAATCTTCTCCAATTTATCAACAACCTTCTTGAATTGTGGACACTAGAACTGGACACAGTATTCTGGCAGCAGTCACACCAGTCCCAAATGCAGATGTAAAATAACTTCTCTACTCCTACTCAAGATTCCCCTATTTCTACATCCAAGGTTTGAATTAGCCCTTTTGGCCACTGTCACACCGGGAGCTCATGTTCAGCTGATTATCCACCATGACCCTCAAATCTTTTTCACCACTTCCCAGGACAAAGTCCACCATCATGTTAGCATGGCCTACATCCTCTGTTCCTAAGTGTATACATTTACATTTAGCTGTATTAAACTGAATATTGTTTGCTAGCTCACAGCTTACCAAGTGATCCAGATCACTCTGTATCAGTGACCTGTCCTCTTCATCATCTATCATTCTCCCAACTTTTAGGTCATCTGCAAACTTTATCAGTGAGGTTTTTATGTTTTCTTCCAGGTCATTAACAAAAATGTTACATAGCATATGGCCAAGAACTGATCCCTCTGTGGGTCCCCACTAAAAACACATGTTTGATGATGATTTCCCCATTTACAATTACATTTAGAGACTTATCAGTTAACCAGCTTTTAATCTGTTTAATGTGTACCATGTTAATTTTATATCTTTCTAGTTTTTAAACTGAAGTGTCATACAGTACCAAGTAAAACACCTTACAGAAGAGTATTACGTCAGCACTACTACGTTTATCAACCAAATATATCAAAAAAAGGTAGTACGTTCATTTGACAGGGTCTATTTTCCATAAATAGATTGGCATTAATTATATTACCCTCCTTTAATTCTTTATTACTTGGTCCCCATATAAGGAGCTCTATTATCTTGCCTGAGATCAATGCAAGACCAACAGCCCTATAATTACTTTGATCATCCCATTGACCCTTTTTATATATTGGCAGGACATTAGCTTTTCCCCCCCAAGTTTTCTGGAACTTCCCTGGTGATCCAAGACCTATTGAAAGTTAACCTTAATGGTCTAGTGAACTCATCAGCAGCTCTTTTAAAACTCTTGGTTTAAAGTTATCTGGATCAGCTAATTTTAAAATGTCTAAGTTTAGTAGCCACTGTTTAACATCCTTCTGAGATATTGGTGAAATGGAAAAGTGTAATCATATGATATGACTACATCATCTGTTTTCCCCCCAGATACAGAACAGAAATATTTATTGATTTATTATATTTATTGCCTTTTCTGTACTATAGTGACAATGTTACCATTTCCATCTGGTAATGACCAATGCCCAGTATGGCCAATAAAGATTAGTTTTGTTCCTAATATACTTTTAAAAAATCCTTAAGGCCCTTAATAAAATTATAAGGAATAATCAGTATGGATTTGTCAGGAAGAAATCATGCCCAAGAAACCTAATTTCCTTCTTTGACAGGAATACTGGTTAGTGGATAGGGAGAAGCAGAAGATGATATATATCTTGATTTTAGTAGGGCTTCACTGTCCCACATGATATGCTCATAAGCAAACTAGGGAAATGTCCAGAGGAGAGCAACAAAAATGATAAAAGTTTTACAAACAAACAACCTAAGAGGACAGGTTAAAAAACTAGGCATGTTTCGTCTTGAGAAAAGAAGACTGAGGGGGTACCTGAGAACATTATCTTTGAAAAGTCATGGCGATCGGGGGAGGTCCCGGATGCCTGGAAAAAGGCTAATGTAGTGCCCATCTTTAAAAAAGAGAAGGAGGAGGATCCGGGGAACTACAGGCCAGTCAGCCTCACCTCAGTCCCTGGAAAAATCATGGAGCAGGTCCCCAAAGAATCAATTCTGAAGCACTTAGAGGAGAGGAAAGTGATCAGGAACAGTCAGCATGGATTCACCAAGGGCAAGTCATGCCTAACTAACCTAATTGCCTTCTATGAGGAGATAACTGGGTCTGTGGATGAAGGGAAAGCAGTGGATGTGTTATTCCTTGACTTTAGCAAAGCTTTTGATACGGTCTCCCACAGTATTCTTGCCGCCAAGTTAAAGAAGTATGGGCTGGATGAATGGACTATGGTGGATAGAAAGCTGGCTAGATCGTCGGGCTCAACGGGTAGTGATCAACGGCTCCATGTCTAGTTAGCAGCCAGTTCCAAGCGGAGCACCCCAAGGGTCGGTCCTGGGGCCGGTTTTGTTCAATATCTTCATTAATGATCTGGAGGATGGCGTGGACTACACTCTCAGCAAGTTTGCAGATGACATTAAACTGGGAGGAGTGGTAGATATGCTGGAAGGTAGGGATAGGATATAGAGGGAACTAGACAAATTAGAGGATTGGGCCAAAAGCAACCTGATGAGGTTCAACAAGGACAAGTGCAGAGTCCTGCACTTAGGACGGAAGACTCCAGACTAGGGACCGAATGGCTAGGAAGCAGTTCCGCAGAAAAGGACCTAGGGGTTATAGTGGATGAGAAACTGGATATGAGTCAACAGTGTGCCCTTGTTGCCAAGAAGGCTAACGGCATTTTGGGCTGTATAAGCAGGGGCACTGCCAGCAGATCGAGGGACATGATCATTCCCCTCTATTCGACATTGGTGAGGCCTCATCAAGAGTACTGGAGTCCAGTTTTGGGCCCTACACTACAAGAAGGATGTGGAAAAATTGGAAAGAGTCCAGTGGAGGGCACAAAAATTATTAGGGGGCTGGAGCACATGACTTATGAGGAGAGGCTGAGGGAACTGGGATTGTTTAGTCTGCAGAAGATAAGAACGAGGGGGGATTTATGGAGCTAGACTGTTCTCAGTGGTACCAGATGATAGAACAAGGAGTAATGGGCTCAAGTTGCAGTGGAGGAGGTTTAGGTTGGATATTAGGAAAATCTTTTTCACTAGGACGGTGGTGAAGCACTGGAATGGGTTACCTAGGAAGGTGGTGGAATCTCCTTCCTTAGAGGTTTTTAAGGTCAGGCTTGACAAAGCCCTGGCTGGGATGATTTAGTTGGGAATTGGTCCTGCTTTGAGCAGGGGGTTGGACTAGATGACCTCCTCAGGGCCCTTCCAACGCTGATATTCTATGATTCTATGAACAGTCTTCAAATATGTTAAGGGCTGTTATAAAGAGGACTGTGATCAATTGTTCTGTGTGGCCACTGAATGAAGAACAAGTAGTAATGGGCTTAATTTGAAGTGAGGGAGATTTAGGCTAGATATTAGGGAAAGCTTTCTACCTATAAAGGTAACTAAGCTCTTGAATAGGCAGGCTTCCAAGTGAGGTTGTGGAATCCTCATCACTGGAGATTTTAAAGAACAAGTTGGACAAACACCTCTCAGGTATGATCAAGGTTTACTTGCTCCTTCCTCAGTGTAGAGGGCTGGACCTGACTTCTCAAGGTCCCTTTCAGCCCTACATTTCTATGATTAATTCTGTGACCATAGATTTTTTCTTGTGTCCCTGTGCTTCCCTTATCAGTTTTCTACAATTCCTAGCTTCTAATTTATATTCATTACTATCAACTTCCTCTTTCTTCTATTCATTTGTATAGCTGCCTTCACTTCCCCTCTTAACCATGTTGATTTTTTAATCAATAGTGACAATTGTCACTCTTTGGGCATCTTGTGAGTTGTTCTTAAACAATTCCCAATGATCATTCACATTTTTTCTGATTAAATTATTCCTCCAAACTGATTTAGCTCATAATTGTTTTCAGGTCTGTGAAATTGGCCCTTTTAAAGTACCAAGTATAAATACACACACGTCACTGGTCTGGACTTTATTCTGTTTGCACATTGTATATGTGTTCAAGCCATGATCACTGATACATAAGTTTCCATTAACTTTTAGTTCTGTGGTCAGTTCCTCTGTCTGTCAAGAGGGAGTCTAATATAGAATTCCCCAATGGATGCAGCACTTTTTGATTTAGGAAACTATCAACTATAATATTTAGAAATCCCAAGGATGTTTTACTAATGGCAGAATGAGACCTTCAGCATATGTCACTCAAACTGAAATACCTCATGACCACGCAGGTGTTTTCCTCCTAGATGTGCAAAGAGTTGGTCATCCTGTTACTGTGTTTGCCATCACAGAGAAGCTGTAGTGGGAATTTATAGCCAATGCTTTACAGCTAGATTACTTTATAGTATTATTTTATATTCATATGCTCGGTGCATTCATACATTCTAAATATCAGTGCATTAGGGTATAAAGGCATTAGATTTTACACTCCAAGAAGCTATAGAAAGACCATTATTATCAAACTTTAAGACAAAATGGGATATATACAAAAGGTATGATGATACAGCTCCATTAAATATCAGTTAAATATTATCTTTGGTTATTTAAAATGCTAGAGGTGATTGAAAAAGGTCAATTATTATTTGCATTTTTTTTAAAAATTGCTCTTCCTAACTACTACTTTTTTTAACAAAAGCTGAAACCAAATCGTTTTCAATAAAACAAGTCAGATTTAAAAGCCAAACATTGATACAAAATGTTTTTCTGTTTATAGTTTGACATAGAAATTTTTGACTAAACTGAAAATTTGGTCTAAAAGCCATTTTTCATTTTAAAAATGTTTAAATAAAAAAATGCCAAAACTCTACTAAATACACACATATGGCTTGGACAGTGATACACAAAGAGGTGTCTTTTCAAAGGCTTTAAAACATACAAGGAATTAACTCCTGGCCTCGAGTTCAGAAAGTCCTTCTCCCCTCTGCCCCGCCCCCTCAAAAAATCTCATTTCACTCAGAAAATAACCCTCATTCTTTCCACGTGAGAAAGCAGGGTTTTGTCTTCAAGACGAAAAGTAATGCTTCTCAACTTTAATATGTTAATTAATTGCTAGTTTACAATTTCCCTGGAATTGAATTTGAATTCCACATCAATATTGAATGAAATAGATTAAGATTCATTTAATTCTATGGAATACCAAGGAATCTAATCACAACTGGCTGTTTATTTTAAAAAAGTATAAGCTTTTAAATATTCTAATTTTCTTTGGACTGGGGTGACAATTTTCATTATTTTATATATATACACCTCTACCCCAATATAACGTTGTCATCAGGAGCCAAAAAAACTTACTGCATTATAGGTAAAACTGTGTTATAGTGAACTTGCTTTGATCCGCCGGAGCGCGCAGCCCCGCCTCCCCAGAGCACTGCTTTATCGCGTTATATCCGAATTCTTGTTATATCAGGTCACGTTATATTGGGGTAGAGCTGTATATAAAATAAAGAAAATTGTCACCCCCAGTCCACAGAAATAAAAAACAAACTGAAAGAAATACCCTTGGGTGATATTCCCTCCATCTTTCCCCCATCCCCAACATCCCCAAAATTCTACAATATAGGGCTGCTCTCAGGAAATTTGTAACTGGACATGAACTTTGCCAGATTCTGATCTCAGTTACATGGTTGTAAATCTCAAATAACTCTGGCAAAGTCAGTGGAGTTATTCTAAATGTATAGAATTTATAATAGTTATATTGGCCTAGCACAGAGAAAAAGCTGACCCTTTAAAAGTTTCCCTTCCCTAATAGATTGTTGAGAAAAGAACTAAATAAGAACAAAAGAAAAGTTTGCAGGAAGCTACGATGTCCTTGTGCTGCATCTCACTCACATACAGTCAGCCCTGTCTACGCTAGGAACATTTTCCAAAAATCTTTCCCATGGTTGCTAAATTTCAACTCCCGTGATATTAACAACATTGGCCTGGTGTAAACAACTATAGTGTGTTTTAACAGTCATGGAACTCTGCTCAGAGCAAGTCTAATCGATACGGTGTTTCAAATTTCAGTGGCCATCCATACTTTCAATTCATCTAACTTTATTTTGTTTCAAAATAGAAAGCACAAAGAATGGACTCGTGCAGGGACTGTGAGGGCCATTGCATAATTCCTCAAAAAACAATGTTCATGCCGATTACATATGAGATCAAATACTTTAGATCAAGTACTTACAAGATCAAACAGATGCATACAACATACACAATAACAATCTGAACATTTGGGATTTTCTAAGATTCAATTAAAAGAAGGTGTATTTATTAATGAAACACATGATTTCCCCCTGCTTGTTTGGAAAACTATAGTGTTAGAGATGGTTTTCAAGGGCTAATAATAAGCATCTGCAAGTACTGCATATATCCATGTCCAATTTCTTTTTTTGCCAAGACTTAAGCAGAAAAATTGGAGGTATGGATATTGCAAATGACACCATGCAATAATATTTTGTTTAGGCCTTTCGATATATTAAGGACCTGACTGTGCAAACACTACCAAGCATGGGGCCAAATTATCTCCTCCGGTGGTATAACCTGGATGAACTCAGGATGTGGGAGAGCCAATTTCCAAAAGAATCCCTTTGTAATGATCCCCCTCAAATATAATCCTGCTAAGAGTTTGAGGGCAGGGATTGCCCCCCTGTGGAAAAACAGTGCGGAGTCTATTCTCAAATAATATTCACTTTAGCAGATTAGCCAGAGGAAAACACCCTCCTCCCCCCCCCCCCCGAATCAACCCATCCACCCTCATGTTGCTTGTAATGGCTCCATTGAAGTTCCCTTATCTTGGATTACCCTGATCATGTCTTCTGCTGGGTCTCCCTGATTGTTTCAGGGAAAAAAGATATACACACACACTCTTCCCACAGCCACTCAGTCTCCACCTTTCCTCCACTGGGTCAAGAAAAGGGAGAAAATGGTTCAGCAGAGGGGAATGATTGTGTGAGGAGAGTCCCCTCTGTACATGTATATTGTGGTGGTGAGGGTGGAAGGCAGATAATCCTTGCTATAGTGCTTACTACTGTGAACAAGATCATTCTTATCATGGTAGCAAGCTCTGTGACCTGTAGAAAGAGTCTGCAAGATTGGGCTATAAGTTTGTAAAATTATGTGTTTTAGTTGCCATCTAAGACTAAAAAGCAATCTCCAATCTACACACAAAATATTGCTGGCTGCGTTTATGAATAATGAAAAGGTTTCACTAAAAGCTTTAAATACAGTGCGGCACAAAGTTCTAAAAAGGCAGGTATAATATTTGGACACATCCTTCTACTGGACACTGAAATTTGCTGCTTTCTCAGGCTAATCTTTGCTTATCATAACTTCACTCTGAAATAAGATGTTATGAATCATTACTTATTGATCGGCTTAAGTGCACTTCTTGGAGTGTGATAGCATAGTATGATCATATCTGCTCACAAAAAGTAGTGTAAGTAGATGCCTACTTCAAAACGTATCTTATTATTTATGCAATTAAGTGTGTGTCTGCATAAAGCTCTGTGTAGATGAGCAGTAATATTACACCATCCTGACATTGGTTTAGTTTGCTATATCAATGAAGCCCATATTAAATTTACAAAGGTTACAAAACCATTAGCACTGATGGCTTTTAAGGAGTAAATGTTCACTATGACTCATACTTTGTTCATTTGTGCCACTTAGAAATTAAGTATTCTTAATTGATGTAATGCACCACAAGTTCCAATGGTTCTCAGCAACAGAGGCACATAATTCCATTGTAATTTGAGTACAGTATTCTAATTGATTAATTGAGTTTTCTTGTAAGATTGTGCAGGAGTTTTAGATTTAAGAAGGTTATCCTTGTTCTATGTAACAATAAAAATGCTAGAACCTTCAATATAAAGTAATGTTATCAGTGCTGGGTGAAAGTACATAGCTTTACGGACTAAATGAAATAGCCGGTTTTGCTGGCAACAAGTGGCTTGTAATTTACATCAAACAAGCATTAATGGTGGGGCCGGGGGAAGTGGGGTGTGTGTGTGAAGGGAGTTAAAAAGCAATTTTTTTTCCCCACTTAGCATTTGCTCTCCATCTGGTTCCTTCCTTTACCTGCCATACATACAATCTTTTATTATTATTGATTTAATACTTCAATAATCATAAAACTTGAGAATCTTGCCCTAGAAAAAGTGAAGATAATTGACCAATATTAGGTAAACACTGAAAAGGTAGCGAACACCTGCCAGCCAGAAACTTAATTAAGGCTTTTTTAAAATTAACAACATTAATACAATAGCAGTGAAGTTAACAAATTAAAGCAAAAAGTGGAAAGGGTAGTTATCAGGGAAGAAGAAGCATCAGGTGTATTGGTCTTGATCTCTACATTTCTAAATAATTTGGATCTAGGCTACCTGTGAGAAGGGGTGCTCAAGCTCATAGTTTCCTGCTTTTAAAAGGGAGGGATTAGAGGGCAGGATTTTTTTTTTTTTAAGGGTGTTGAACTCCTAAACTCATTGCCTGCCTTGGTGCACCAGGGCTTGAATTATTTAACCTTCATGGCATGTTGCAATGCTTATCTTTTTTCTCTTGCCTTTAGGAGAGAAGAATGGTGTGAGAGCCACAAGGTGATTATGTGGGGTATATGTCAGATACATTTTATTTCAAGGCAGCCTATCATTCATTCTGTACTGGGTAGATCGTATTGTTAATTTTATACATTTTGTGTAAAAATGCTTAGAGCCTCGTATAGACCCTTCAAAGTTAAAGGCCATTAAATAAATACAACAAACTCAGTTCTCACCTGGATTTCAGTTGGAACTTACTGCTCTTGTTAAGCAATAAGAGCTTGATCATACAGACATTTGCTACCAGTACAGTACTTCCTACTGTGAGTAGGCTCATTAACTTCACAATAGTGCGTATAATTCATGGGCATCCGAAGGGATCTTTGCCACAAAAACCAAGGGTCTCTAACACTTGAACTCAATAGAGTAACCCCATTAATGGATTGCAGTGGTAGGCTCTATGCTAATCATATGAGAAGAGAATAGCATGTTTTGGGCCTGATTAAAAGCTCATTGAAGTCAACAGAACAGCTGCCAGCATGTTATATAAGCACTGTGTCCCCAAGTCAGCAAGGTGCTAAGAATATATCTAACTTTCAGCACATGAATAGACCCAATAACCTCAGTGGAATAATTCTCATTATAACATGAAAATGTAAAAGAAGATTGTCAAACACTGCTCTAAGTGCTGAACTCCAGCAAGTCCCACTGACTTCAATGAGAGCTGAAAGTTGCTAAATATCTCTCAAAGGGTATGGCTACTCAGCAGCTTGGCGCACACTGCCTAGAGCAAGTATACAGTCTGCTTGCGGCTAGTGTCATAAACATACAGTTAAGGGTAGCATAAAATCCCTCTTTACCCTGTAAAGGGTTAATTCCTCTTTTACCTGTAAAGGGTTAAGAAGCTTAGATAACCTGGGGGGACCTGACCAAAAGGACCAATAAGGGGAGAAAATACTTTCAAATCTGTGGGGGGAAGGCTTTTGTCTGTGTCTCTTGGAGCCAGCCAGGAAACAGGGCAGGGGAAAATACATCTCCCTAGCTAAATTTGAACTAAGCATCTAGTCTTGCAGAAATAGTAAGTCATAGCAGAAAAGAAACCCGTTAGATTATCTTTTGTTTTAGCTTGTGAATTTCCCTGTGCTAAGAGGGAGGTTTATCCCTGTTTTTGTAACTTTAAGGTTTTGCCTAGAGGAGAAATCTTCTGTGTTTTTGAGTCTTTTGTATTCTGCAAAGTACTTACCATCCTGATTTTACAGAGGTGATTCTTTTACCTTTTCTTTAATTAAAATTCTGCTTTTAAGAACCTGATTGATTTTTCATTGTTCCTAAGATCCAAGGGTTTGGGTCTGTGTTCACCTGTACCAATTGGTGAGGATATTATTCTCAAGCCTCCCCAGGAAAGGGGGTGTAGGGACTTGGGGGGGGGGATATTTTGGGGGAGGTAGGGCTCCAAGTGGCCCTCCCTGAATGTTTGGTTAAATCACTTGGTGGTGGCAGCGATACCAAGGCAAGGAAGGAATTTGTGCCTTGGGGAAGTTTTAACCTAAGCTGGTAAAAATAAGCTTAGGGGGTCTTTCATGTGTCACTTTTATTTACAACTGCCTGGTAGTTTTAGAGCAGATACAATAGAAATTTGCTGAGCCTGCAGGGCAAAGTTCAAAACTCCACTCCAGAGTTCAGAGCGGGGAAGGAACCCTGACAGCTAGCCATCTGAATATGTACCCCAGGGGTCAGGCGGGTTTGTATTTGGTCAGCTAACATAAGGTGCTGTATTCCTAGTATGTTATCTCAAGCAGAATAAGCACATGTATGTCTACCCATGCTGGGAAGCATGCTCACAGCTACAGTGTAGACACACCTAAAGAGAATTCAGTATCTGGCAGGATCAGGCCCTAAGCTAGAGCACACGGCTACTTCCAGTTCTGGGCCTTGTAATATAGATACTAAAATACAAGCCTGCATGGAGTTCGGAGGGACTGGTGACGTAGAGGGGCACAAGTGTTTCAAAACCCAGCTCAGAGCATATAGAAGATTGGCTTTAAAAAGCCTGGCAGCAGTCCCAGTCCAATGTGTCTTGTGCCAAGTAGAAAAAGTTTTAGTGCGAAGACACCAATACATCCATAGAATAAAACAAGGGAAGATTAATACAAGGAATGTGCTAATAATCATAGGATAAATACTGTTTTAAACAAAGCAGACTTCTAGCTTTTGTTACTATTATACATCCTTGCAGAATCAACTCCTACACTGAAAGCAAAATGTAACAGAAATTTCCCCAGGTTGTGAGTTAATAATTTCCTTCATATGTCTGTTCTGCTTTCCCTCCTTCCCTCTCCCCCTTTTGTTTACTTGTCATCCCCTGATGCATTATGTCTAATTTAGACTGTAAATTCCTTTGGGTGGGTACATGTCATTTTTGTTTGTCTTTTAAGTGCCATGAACACTTATAGCACTAAATATATTAAAATCCTAATAATAAAGTTCACCATGTGCCTGATTTTCCTCCCCTTCAACAAAAGCCTGCGGGAAGAAATTTGGGAGGGAAAGTTTTCCTTTAAGAATTTCCTTTTAAAAGTTTTTTTCTGACTCATAGGCTGAATTAAGAGCTGCTTCAGGGCAGTTCCCCTGCAAAACCTCATGGAAGTTAATCAATCCAGCCCCACTGATCTTGAGATATCTGTAGGAACTTAGGATCATCTGTGCAGGAGTACTGTGTTTCCACACCAGCTTTCCTTAGCTCTTCTTTGAGCCCCCACCCCCACAGCTTGATTCCATTGGAGCCATGCCACAAACACCCTTTTTTTAAAAAAAAAGGGTTCTCTCTGATTCTGGTGGTGGGGAAGCTTGCACCAAAGTTAAATGTCGTATGTCCGGATTCAGAAGAGCATTTAAGCACATGCTTCAATCTATTATTGTTAGGAAAACGATAACATGCCCTATCTGAATAAGAATGCTATCTTGAATTGGACCCTTATGCAGGGCTTTCCCACCATGCTTTAGGAAGTGGAGGTGATGTGTGATTACCCTTTCCCAGTTCTTGGCAAGGCCTGGGGCAGGGTAAATAGTAGTTTGAGAGGCTGGCCCCCCACCCTCTCTGAAAGATGGTAGCAGTGTTTGTAAAGAGATCTAAATGAAGGGCCCCCTACTAACTACTCAGAGCTGTAGTATAAAATGATGTAGCTATCTGCCAGAGCCAGCAACTGTTTTTATAGCGCATGAATCCAACTCCTGATTATATATTTCAAAATCATTCTATTCTCAAATGACTAACTCTTTGGAGAACACACACACTCTTCTGGTAGAATTCTGGCTTTCAGACATTGGGCTCTCAGGAATTTGAAAAACCCTGTCTAGAGCTAACAGTTGATTTGAATTAAAGCTGCACAATCCAATGTTTGTTTTATGGGAAAATATCTCTCTCCTCTTCTGTTTCCTTTCCCCTTCCCCCACTTTTTTTTCTTTCTTTCCATAATCTGACTTTCTGAAAAATACATGCTTCCCTCTCCCCAAACAGAGTTTATTCCTAACAACGTCTGCCTCTCTGTCACACTAGCTCACAATTTGTACCCCCAATACACTAAGGTCCACAATTCATTTCAGTCATGGTTCAAAGCTATCCCGAAATAATCACAAATCGACACTGTGAAATTACTGTAAAAAATTGTGCGGCAGTGTCATGACATTTTATAATTGAGACCTCTAGTACTCATAGCTCTATCAAAGCCCATAAGGAGGAGGGGAAAAATTGTGTTTTGACAGACATAGCAGCTTGAGATGTGCAAGCAAGATTGTGTAAAATCAGCCATGTAGAAAGTTATCGGATGTTCCAGTTTGTGCCCCCATGAAATTGGCACAAATCATGTGGATTTGACTTCAAGAAGGTGGTTAGGAGCAACATGAGAGGGAAAATGAGGAGGTAATGGCTACTCAATGACTTAACCTATGTCATAGGGCAACTCAGGTGTCAACAAAGAATCAAATAAAGATGAATGAGCTTATCACAGGACTATGCACTGTCTCATTGGGCCTAATTTAATTAAATAGAGAAACTGTTCATATAGAAAGAGTAATAGAGCATTCACATACAGTAAATGCTGTAAAAGTAAAAACAACACACAAGTAGGCTCAAATATTACAAACAGCTCTTGTGTGAGGTTTCTTTTAAAATACTGAAGAAAAGCATCAGATTGAACGGAATCATTTACTAGAAAGTCCCTGTACTTCAGATAGGCACATCTGGTGGGTAAAGCCCTGAACTGAGTGTTAACTTGTATATGATAAAGTTCAGAAAAACCCATTGGACAAGTGAGTTAGCTATCAGCAGCTCACTAGCATGTAAATATGTCCTCATCGGCAACCTCCTCTTCTTAGTGTTTTCTCTGACTAAAATCTTCACATAAGGCTGCCCAAAATGATTTCAAATATCTAACTCAAAAAAGTTATTTATTTGAAAAGTTTTGTTTGAAATCACCTTCTTGACAGCAACATTCTTCTTGATTTGAATAGTATTTTGATTTAGACAAATAGCCATAAAAGGCTTGAAAATTAAAGAAAGTTGTGTTACCCAGACCAAGTACTAAATAGGATTCATAAACATATTAGAGCTGTGAGAACCTGGAATAACCAGGCTGGTAAGTAAACTCTCCCTCTCAAGAAAAAAAAAAGAAGTATGATAGAAATTATGCTGGTTAATAGTTCATGCAATAGTTTTTCTAATCTGGAGTTTTAATACCATTTCATTCTTAGATGATTTGAGTTTCGCGATTCCAGTCTGATTTCTATTTGGTATAGATGCAATTTACCACAGGACCACACACTTGAGCACAGCTGTTAGTCTTCATTCAGGGGGGTCCAGGGCTAGAACAGAAGAGGCATTACTAGTCAGAGCTGTTGTATATTGGCAGCACTAAGCAGGGGAAAACATCGAGCATCTTCCCTACAGCATATATCCTCCCCTTCCCATGTACAATGGCACAGTTGGGTGGTCTTGCTCCAGTAATCTGGACCCCTGCATTTTCTAAGTGCCTGGGCAGGCTCCTCCCCTGACACTGGGCTGACGGGGTTGAAGTTAAGGCAGGAACCTGAAACTTCCGAATTCACAGATGCCAGGGATATTAGGACATGTTAAGCAATTTCCCCACTGAGGTGCCCATCTTCATTCTAGCCTAGTATTCCCTGCTGTAGAACTGGCAGCATGCTTTTTTTACCTGCTGATATTGGCTTTCTACCTGCTAGCTACACACAAATCCCACCTGAGGTAAGTAAAAGCCACAGAAAGGTAATGACTGTGGTCTTGAATAGCAGTAATGTACACTGCACTTTTAAGTTAACATAAGAAAGGAACATACAATACCTACTGACATGTTCCATGAGTTCTTCCCACCACTGTCAGGTCCTGTTCTTTGACTTCAGACACCTCACAGGAGGCAAGTTGGGACTGCAGAAGTATACATGATATGTGGGAAAGCATGCCTGTTCAAATGGAGTTTCTGAAGTTTTGCAGAGGAGAGATGGAAGGGCCTTTTTCTGTTTCTCTCCACTACCAGCAGACTTTCACTTGAAAAAGTTCTAACAGACACCACAGAAAAAAGTTTCCATATGCATGAGTCTAGGATGAGCACAATTAAAAACAAAGCAGGTAATTAAAAGTGAGAATAAAACGCAATTTTGTACATTCCTAGTAACAAAGTAGAAACTACATTCACAGATACAAATGTGATTACACAACAATGTTTTGAATCTTCAAATAATTCATCTCAAGGGTTTTTTTAATAGATAATTTTTAACTACATTTTTAGCAACACAGAAATTGTCAGACCAAGGCAGATCAATGGTACCCCTAGTCGAGTATGCTATTACCAGCAGCAGCTAGTACCAGATGTTTCAGAGGAAGATATGCTTTACTAATGGGTCTTGATGTGTGACATATAGTGCTAAATTTTATTTGTCTGGCTAGAATGTTGCGGGGAGGGGAGAGAATAAACAAATTAAAATCAAGTAAAGCAGAGCAAGATAGGCAGCAGACAAAAAACATGTTGTGGGTCCTGAAGGGTGTTCCTTGCCTGACTATAGTCAAGAGGTAATTGCCTGGAAAGAATCTTAAAGTAGTTGCATTTTGGTTGGGGATGACTAACCACCAGAGGGAGTCTTGTACCTCCTCCATCACTTCCTCAAAGCAAGAGTTCTGCCTTGTCTTGCACTGGGAGCATGAGACCAAAGTGTGAAACTCCTGTGCAGATAGGATCTTCGTAGCAATTCCCTTTTCTCTTCACTCTGCATCACCCTCCCCCTCTTATAAAAGTAAATAAATGGTCACTTCAGGCACCATTTTTAATGGTAACCCAGCGTGTGTGTACACAGATTGAGTTCAGACGAATAGGAATGGTCTTTGCTGGGACTGTTGCCCTCAAGAAACACATTTGAGCCAGATTATTGACTGCCTACAATTTTAACCAACTGTTTGAATGGCACCATGCCCACTTACAGGCTGGTCAGAGCTTACAGCATAATTGCCAGACCAGCTGTGGTTTAGATATGCAGCTTCACAACAGAGCAAGTGGGTTTTTTTTTCTGTGGGAATCCTTCCTCTCTGCATCTCTGAACATTGAAATAACTGGGGTTTCTTAATCTTGACTAGAAGTGGATCACCTTTATGTAATAAATAGAATAAGTGACAGGAAAAATCCTGAACATTCTGGGAATGAATGGCAAAGTTCAAGGGCACTTATTGGATGTGAACAATGCATATTGTATAACAGCAAGCTCCTGAGAGATCCAGGCAACCCCTGGCAATTCATATAAGAGGAAAAGACTATACCAAGCAATCCTGTGGCACAAAGGGAGAAAGCAGTCACAGAAGAGTGTAGAAATCCAAAAAATAAAATGAGCAATATGATGAAGGGACACAAGTCTTTTGTCTTCTGCTCTGTTGTGTGATATAGGAAAGAAACCCAAACAACTGCATCTGAGGTTTTGCCTGGTGTTCTTTAATCCCTCCCCATATGACGATTATGTAGGAATAAGCAATCTTCAGCAAGACTTGAGAAGATAAGACCTTGCTCTTAGCCACAGTCTCTACTTGATTTGAAGTAGAATCATAGAATCATAGGATATCAGGGTTGGAAGGGACCTCAAGAGGTCATCTAGTCCAACCCCCTGCTCAAAGCAGGACCAATTCCCAACTAAATCATCCCAGCCAGGGCTTTGTCAAGCCGGGCCTTAAAAATCTCCAAGGAAGGAGACTCCACCACCTCCCTAGGTAACACATTCCAGTGCTTCACCACCCTCCTAGTGAAATAATGTTTCCTAATATCCAACCTGGACCTCCCCCACTGCAACTTGAGACCATTGCTCCTTGTTCTGTCATCTGCCACCACTGAGAACAGCCGAGCTCCATCCTCTTTGGAACCCCCCTTCAGGTAGTTGAAGGCTGATATCAAATCCCCCCTCATTCTTCTCTTCTGGAGAATAAATAATCCCAGTTCCCTCAGCCTCTCCTCATAAGTCATGTGCTCCAGACCCCTAATCATTTTTGTTGCCCTCCGCTGGACTCTTTCCAATTTTTCCACATCCTTCTTGTAGTGTGGGGCCCAAAACTGGACACAGTATTCCAGATGAGGCCTCACCAATGTCGAATAAAGGGGAACGATCACGTTCCTCGATCTGCTGGCAATGACCCTACTTATACAGCCCAAAATGCCATTAGCCTTCTTGGCAACAAGAGCACACTGTTGACTCATATCCAGCTTCTCGTCCACTGTGACCCCTAGGTCCTTTTCTGCAGAACTGCTACCTAGCCATTCAGTCCCTAGTCTGTAACAGTGCATGGGATTCTTCCGTCCTAAGTGCAGGACTCTGCACTTGTCCTTGTTGAACCTCATCAGGATGCTTTTGGCCCAATCCTCTAATTTGTCTAGGTCCCTCTGTATCCGATCCCTACCCTCTAGTGTATCTACCATGCCTCCTAGTTTAGTGTCATCTGCAAACTTGCTGAGAATGCAGTCCACACCATCCTCCAGATCATTAATAAAGATATTAAACAAAACCAGTCCCAGGAACGACCCTTGGGGCACTCCGCTTGAAACCGGCTGCCAACTAGACATGGAGCCATTGATCACTACCCGTTGAGCCCGACGATCTAGCCAGCTTTCTATCCACCTTACAGTCCATTCATCCAGCCCATACTTCTTTAACTTGGCGGCAAGAATACTGTGGGAGACCATATCAAAAGCTTTGCTAAAGTCAAGGAATAACACATCCACTGCTTTCCCCTCATCCACAGAGCGAGTTAAGTAGATTGACACAATGATTTTTGACTGCTAGGAACTGAAGACTGGAAATGCCATTTAGTCCTACAGCTATTAGCAGTAAGTGTGCAAGTTTCCCTTTAAAAAGTTTTAGTTAGCTTGGCATTGTCAGTGTTACCGAAATATCGGGTCCACCTAGCTGAGAGCCAATAACAGCCAGACAGGGATAAGGAAGAGTTGCTTTATTCTGCAGAAGAAAGGAGAGCTTTGCACCTTAGTACAAAAACTCTGTCTTACACATATTTTACAGATCCTTTATACACATTCAGACAAAGGTCCTTGCAGTGTTAACACTTGATTGGTGGTTGTCAGACCCGTGCTTTTGCTATCTGGTCAGTGAAAACCGGCTTGGGACCAGCTCCAACTACCGTAAGGCCTTGAAGGGAAGACAGTTGAAAAGTTCAGGCTACTGTGTACTTGAAGTGTTTGCTTCCCCCTAATGGCCCTGGTTGACATAAAGGCTGCTCTGTTAAGGGGGGGTCACTAGTAACTTTCACAGTCCCCCCTTCGGGCCTGACAAATTCAAAAATTGTCAGGCCCGTTACGCAATTTGCGATCAAGCTGGAGGGACAGATACTGGGTTTTCTTATGGACAGCAGAGCTTTTGATCATAGCATTACACAGGCATTTGGCACATTGTATCATTGTCCAAATAACACATAGAAAGAAAAGAATCCATTTAACAATTGTTTGAAAGAGCCCCGTAAACCATGACCCAAGGTCTGGAAGGAGGTCCTCAAAACTAAAGGTGTGATCAAGAGATACAGCATGGAAAACAACAGCAGCATTCTGTTTATACATAGGTCATTCTGATATCTTGTTTTGCTCACTAATGTAGACTCTTAGTCTACATTCCATATTATCTACACAAGGTCACAACAACTTCTCACACAGTTCTTTCCCACTCGCCTCACACATTCCTCGCTTCTACAAATCTCGCGTTATTAGGGTTACAGTTAGCCTAACTCTTGCTAACGAACTGTCATGCATTGCATCCCCTTCCTGTCAGTTCTTTCTCTGCTTCCACAACCCCCCCTTTTTGTATACTAGTACAACAAACATTTTCAAATCTCTATTTGCATTAAGTCTTGGAATTCAGATTTTACTTCAGATGCTTCAACCTAAAGGGTTTTGATTGGATGTAATGACAATGCATGATGAGCATGGACATGAAAGGTATTACTAATATTACGACTTTTACAACAATAACATAATCCTAAGCTAACTAATAACAATACAAGCAATAACATTCCCATAGCAATACTGTAATGGGCTTGTTGTACAGCCTTAGTCATAAAGCACAATACATCATACTTAGTACATAAGATAGCTACTCTATAAGCAGTGTGAAAGGCATACTTTTCAACTTGATATATATTTTGAAGCATGTGAATTTGCCCTTGTACTTCAGAGATTTTCTGAATCTCTGGTAACAGTGAAAACAAATTCTGAAATCTATCAGATACTAAACTAGTCCAATTAAAGGGTATCTGGAACTTAAGGGCTACTTGAAAAACTCTATCTGCAGGCCAGTAAATGATATGGTTGCCTGCAGTGGTAGTGAGATTAAAATATATGTCTTGCGATATGGTGTCATTAACATACACACAGCTATCATTAGCTTGAAAAAATAAGTGTCCTGTCAGGGGAGTTCCTTGTCCCCTACCCTCCCAGCAAACGTAGTCATGAAGAGTAACAACTTCTCCTGGCTTCAGTTTACGGATACACTGAAGCTGTGGGGGTTCTAATGACCAAAATGTCCATTTACTCCCTAACCCCATCCAAATGTCAGATGTAATCCCAGGAGCACTGACTAAAAATCGATTGGGCATACCAGGAGGTCTAATTTCCCAGATATCTTGGTGAATTACCCAATCCCACATGCATCCTCCCCATGGACCCGGCAGGATTCGGTATGTGGGAGCCCACACCCCCCCTCCAACCGGTCCATATGCTTGGAAGGAGCACTGAGAATGTCTGCACTTCCACCCAGAAAGTCTCCAAGTATGTCTCCATGGCCACAGATCAGATGGTACTCCTGATGTGTCTGTAAGGGCAGTGGGCCAAGCCTGATGCTCTAGATCATTCCGAATGGCCATTAGCTGGTCATTCAGGAAATCCTGAATTTCTGAACATGCTAGATCCCACTGCAATGCCTTCCCAGCCTCAGTGATATTCAATACCATCTCTGTCAGCAACTTCTGGGTCATAGAACTAAGGGCGGAGATAACATGTAACTCACCAATTCCAGCCTGTACCTGGGTTAGCTGTGCCCCAATTTCTCATCATGTTCTTGGTTCTTAAAAATATTCCAAACTGCTGCTGCACTTTTGGCCCCATCCCATAGGGATCCGGTCAAGTCACTTTTCTTTCTAAAGGAAATAACCCAAACCCTCTGTTGTGCTAATCTAATGGCAGCCCCCTGTGAGCAATTTGGGTATGTAGTGGTGATCTGGAAACTGAATAAGGGTAATGAAAATTTAACAGTCCCTAGTGTAGTGTTAATCACAGTTCATTGATATCCTAATACATTTCTTTTTGGTGTAGTACTATACCACATTCCCAAGCATGGGTCCCACAAGTTTCTTCCTGCCAGTGTATAATTCTTTGTTTCTTCACCAGGGTCAGTTCTTAATGTCTCTTGTAGTCAGGAATCCCTGGACTTTGGTGGTTCCAATGAAGCAAGTGTTCCTTCTTCTCTTTTCCTGAAACAGTGTGGTTTAGCATCATACAGGGGAGAGGTTACTAGCACATCACCCTGTAATGGTTTTGCTTCTTCTAGAAAAATCCAGAGGCACAGTAGGTCTGTCAGTGGACAAGGGAGAGGTTACTAGCACTTCACCTTGTCTTTTTTCCTGCTGTCCAGAAGGCACAGCAGAGCTAGAAGGAGAAATAGGCTTATCAGTCGAAGAGTCCTCCCGAGGTGGAGGGGTCTTTTTACAGTGAGAAGCATGGGTCCAGGCAGGTAGTCCTTGGCACTTCACAGCGGTGTTGGTGGTTAACAGCACTTGGAAAGGGCCTTTCCAGTGGGGAGCCAAAGCAGTCTTTCGTTGATGGACTTTACGTAGACTCAGTCTCCTTGTTTCAATGAATGGCAGGGCTGCTAGGGTCTTTGGGTAGCACTTCTTTTATCTGTGAGAAAAGAAACCTAACACATTTCATTAATGCCTGGCAGTGTTTTGCAGATCTCATAGTTGCTCGGGCACATTCAGCCCCCCCTTTTCTTGGCTATCAGCCAAGTCTTAGCTGTGGGCAGTGTCCTTGGATGGGCCAGCATCTTATCTTTGGACTGAGCTTGCTGGCTATTTTTTTTTTCAGTTAACTCGTTCTGTTCTTTTTCCTGCTTCCCTTCTTGGCTTCTTTTAACCTACAAAGGAAACTTCCACTCTTCACTCATACACCTTCTCCCAAAAATGAACACATACACAATTGCCATTATACAGTACATTAGTCTTATTACTCAATGTATGCCATGTACACCCTTCCAGTAAAATAACTTTATTACAGAGCTTTGGAGCAACAAACCAGGACAAGCACACCCACCTTTGAGGAGTCCACTCGGTACAACCTCAGGTGTCCAATAGCTTTCCTCCCTCCCCAGCCCTCTGGCTAGAAATCTGAAGTAGCCAGAAGGATCCCATGGGCAATATGGGGAGTGGGTTAACCTTCCATGTCCCTGCTTCCAAAGACTGTCGGTATGCAAATTTTAACAACAATTTTTCAATTAAAAAATCTGGCCAATGAAGTTTCTTTTTCTTACTTAAGCAAATATATCAGACTTTAGTATATCACATTTTCCTGATTTATCCAAACACTTTGTATTCCAAGTTGAATAAAACAAGTATCTGCTTTTTGATTTAACCCTTCTATTTAAATTTGAGCTAGACTGTCCTATGAAAATATTAAATCCAACAATTTTGGCCACAAGACAAACACCACAAGACAGGACAAAGAACACAAAAATAATTCCTATTGTACCAGTAAATGCATGGTACATTGAATGCTGTTCAGCTGGCATCCGTTTTCTCTGATGATCTGAAAGACAAAAGAACCGAGGTCTACCCCTTCTGGGCAGTCAGTCATTACATAAAATATTTACTTTATTACACATACTCTTGTTGATTTTAGGCAAAACAGAGGAATTACCACATATTTCCTTGTATTTGTTTCATATGCAGCCCAGGTTTCAGTGGCTACTACCTTATTAGTTAGAAAATTGCATTAATACAGATGCTTTCTGGCTTGCTTCCAGATCCAAAGCTATCCACGGCTTAAAGATTCTTACTTAAAAAGGGACACAATTAACTTTCCCGGACTTTTGATTGCCTTTTACTTCTTTACAGTGATCTGAACAAGACAACACAACCTATATTGGTAGGTTTGCATTTCTTATACCTCTACTACAATATATACTGCACATGTTCTCCACAATTCAATTTCCACAACACTAGCCACATCAATTTCTACACAAGGTGTAACTATTTCTTTTTAAACACCGGGTAAAGACCATTTACTTAACATATAATCTAAAGGGCTATCCTCAGAGGGTTTTACCAGAGACCCACCCATCTGCCTGCTGACACTCTAACAGAGAATTACACAGAGAACAGAGGGAATTATGGCCTAATTACCAGAGACCCACCCATCTGCCTGCTGACACTCTAACAGAGAATTACACAGAGAACAGAGGGAATTATGGCCTAATAGGATCCTATTACAGGAATTTCTACTAATACTGACCGCTACAGGGGACGGGACAGAAGGATCCCAATTCGACCTCAGAGCTTCATCGCACACGATGGCTTCCACTCTGAGGAATTACGAATGAGAGGCTCAGTTCCGTCCACACACCTAACGCCCAAATGTATAAGACAGAAATTCATTAACCGGTTAACCAGACCAGAACCAGATAGCGTCTCCTTATCCTATTAGGACTCACCTTATCGGAGCACGAACCCCAGGGGCTGCGGTGAAGCAGAGAAAAGGGGCGAAACACCCCGTTGGCGCCGTTCCCAATTCGCCGCAGCCGTCTGGAGTCCAATGTCCGAGCTAGGATAGTCCCGGCGGAGTCGCCAGAAACTGTTACCGAAATATCGGGTCCACCTAGCTGAGAGCCAATAACAGCCAGACAGGGATAAGGAAGAGTTGCTTTATTCTGCAGAAGAAAGGAGAGCTTTGCACCTTAGTACAAAAACTCTGTCTTACACATATTTTACAGATCCTTTATACACATTCAGACAAAGGTCCTTGCAGTGTTAACACTTGATTGGTGGTTGTCAGACCCGTGCTTTTGCTATCTGGTCAGTGAAAACCGGCTTGGGACCAGCTCCAACTACCGTAAGGCCTTGAAGGGAAGACAGTTGAAAAGTTCAGGCTACTGTGTACTTGAAGTGTTTGCTTCCCCCTAATGGCCCTGGTTGACATAAAGGCTGCTCTGTTAAGGGGGGGTCACTAGTAACTTTCACATCAGTAAGCCTCAGAGAATCCACTTCCTCCTGCATGTTGGTGCATCACTGTTCCTTCAGTGAATGCTCCATTTAGTCATTAGTACATTGTTAGTGTGGTACACCTTCCATAAATAGAACTGCATCCTTCTGCTGTGCCCTTTTCCATGATAATCCCAGGGATGTAGATGCAAGATGAATCACTCCCAGATAAGAAGCTAAAGAATCTGAGTTCCGAAATCATAACTTAAGCTCTCTGGAAGCTGAGGCAGGGAAAGCCTCAGAGACTCTGACCAAAACTTCGGAAATGAGAAATGTAACTGATTAAGTTTTCATTTTTCCCCATAAGCAGTGACTAGGAGTACACACATCTGTTCACTTCAAAGCAAATAAACATTTTAACTAAGAAACTGGATCCGACAAATTAAGAACAAACCCCCCAAAATCACCATCCCTCAAACCAAATTTGAGCCAAATGTCTACTGAGGATCAAAAAAAGGAGTTATTTCCCCTTCATTTTCATACATCTCTGCATTTCTTGGTTCCAATCAAGACCAGAAGCAGGCTGAGAAAATACTTAACCAAGAAAGGGACATTTTGTGTAATGCTGCTGCAGTGATTCTGGAAAGGAATTTACTTCAGGCAGCACAATTCTTCTCTAAACCTCCTGGTGCATGGGGTTATTTTAGGATGGAGCAGTCAAGCAACAGTAGGGAGGTTAGCCTGGACATGTCTCTGTCACCTCCCTAGGCACACAGGGAAAATTCCTGCATTCCTCAGAGCCCTTGGACAACTGTGAGTTGGGAATGCTACTCATTCATTTCTTCCTATTTATCTCCCACCCTGTGAAGCAACACAAAGGCCAACCACAATCTGGCCCTAAAACAAAAAATGCAGTTTTTGACAAGATGAAATTCTTCAGGAAACAAACGGATTATACATAATTGAACTTCTGCATTTTTTTTTATTTGGACTGGTTTCTCAAAGGGCTACCAGCTGATCCTTCTCATGACTGACTGCATCACATTAAGAATCAGATTCTTCCCTCCAATGCATAACGTATGGGACTCCCCTTGGCTTCAGTGGAGTGCATCCAAGGGCAGCATTTGAACTTAAGAAGTTTATTTGCTTTTCCATTTGTATGTCACATTACTTCCACTAACACTAACGGGAATCATGCATACTCACCTGAGAAGGGAAGACCCCTATATAATAGTTCATTCCACAAATGGATTAGCTGGTAGTTCTTAATAATATAAATGGTTTTCTTTCTGCAATAAAACCTGTTCTGTTTCAATAGTCTCAGTTTATTTTCCAGAACATATGCAAGACAAACTCCTATGACAGCATTTAAATTAGCACGTGTTTTATACACAATAGAGGAGACATCCCTTCTCCAGGCATGGAAATCAAATGTGATTCTGTATAGACAACCTTGATATATGTTTGCAAACAACCCCTAAAATGTCATTACACTGTGGAAGGATTAAAAACATTGAATCATGTGGTGACCTTTCAGTAGAACAGGGAGTTTAACCCTCAAGCAAAATTTACTGTTGAGAGTTCACTGTCTCTTAATTTAGTTCACTTCTTACTATCAAGCAGAATGTAGAATTACATTTTTTGCCTTTTATTACCACCAAATTAATTATATTAGAGTCACTGTTTGGATAAAAGTTGCATATTCTGAATCATGTCGGGTTTCATCTCTGCTGGCTAGTGCATCTCATTACACACTAAGCTATATAATACTCAGCATGCTTGGCTCCTGTACTATGGCAGGGTTTGCCTACAATATAGCTGTAGCTGAGGAAGACATCATACCAAATGAATGAGTGAAAGGATATGAAAAAAATGTATATTTTAGCAATGGACATCTTTATGTTCTTGGTTGACTCACAATGTGATCTTAGCTTTTAGAAATCAGTGACTAATAGAGTTGTGGCCTCACCAGCTCAGAGGAAGTGGATAGCTGCCTTTTTAATTTCTATGCATGGAGCGAAATACAGCTGCGGAGGCATTGAAATAAACCCAAATTTTGAGGGGAAAAAATAAATAAAGGATAAAAAGAAAAAGCTCCCCAAACAATGCTTCTTCCTCTGACAGCAACTCTCTCTTAACAGCCTCAAGTGTTTAACATATTGAAACAGTTCATCTTCCTTCAATGAACTTTAATAACTCTGCCAGGTAAGAAGCTATGCTCCATACTTCTTCATGTTGTTTTTTCCCCTCAACATATCTATACTGATCTCCTCATCTGGTCAACTTTACAGCTCCGGTGTTTGGAGACCAGTGAACACAGTTATTACCATCATCAATAACCTGTCCCACTTTCTCCTCTTCATTTCTCATGCCTTCTCTTTCCCCTTCAAAATCTAATAATAGCTCCTTGCCATGATGGCTGATCAATACAAGATGGTACCTGTTCATTTTACTCAACATACCCCTCTAAAGTAATATGACAAAGGAACAAATATGATTCTGACTAGATCACATCAAGTAACAAGACTGTCCAGAAAGTTTCCCTTTGGGGTAAGTTTCATGAAAAGCTACAACCAATTTTTAGACATAGAACTAATCTCTCTCTTTCTTTCTCTCTCTCCAGATATAATAGTCAAAAACATTAATACAAACAAACTTTTGTGCTGTTCAAACAAAAAAGCAGCAGCATGGGTGACAGCCTACTCTGGAGGATAGCCCCAAAGATGAATGAAGTCGTGGAAGTTTGGGTGCTCATCATGATGCAGGATTGGACCCTGGACGCTGACATGTCAGTTAGCATTAAGGGGATTTATGAATGCATAAAGAGGAAAACGTACCACACTGTGTGATTCATCTTACTGACACGCAAACTTAGATTCATTTAAAACATAGGTGTACAAACTACAGAGTACATGGAGTAATGGTAATCCTCCCTCAGTGTTCTATGTTAACACATGCAAAAAGGTTAAGTAGAATGTTAAACACGTGCAACTAGTCAAGTATTAGATCTATGAGATTTTTAGTATAATTTATACACACAAGTGTGCATACACACATTTACAGTATGTTAGATCTACTACTTGATGGAAATAGTAAAACTGCTTGTATAATAATATACTAATCAAAGTGATTAAGGATGACAGAATCAAGTTCTTGAGCCCTTAGTGACAGGGAGGAAGTGACGAGAAGGAGAAAACTCATTTTGGTTCATTTGGTTTAATTTAATTTCAAAACAAATTACACAAACAAGTCCTTTCTACCTAGAATATAAGCTTCAGAAGTAGATCCAAAACTTTCATTTTAAGAGGCATCAAATGGCAATTTAAATACCACAGTCACTCTCCGCCCATTAAATTATTCTACTTAATTTAATTCTGAAGCCCTTCTCATGGCATTTTAACCACTTCTCTGCCCATAAGCCCATCCCCTTTTCTACATAAAGAAATTGGTAAGCTATCCCACATGCATAAATGAACCAGAAATTACTAATACATGCTGCGTTGTATATAGAGAATACACAATGCTTTCAGACAAAGTATTCCCCCCACACATCTCCAAAAACAAACAAACAAACAAAAAAGACACACACACACAAAATAAAACCCTATATTTGATCAAACTATTCCTTTTTGGAATGAATTCATTTCACTCAAACTCAGTTTCTGTTCGTTCTCTCTTTCATATATGTTGAGTATTATACTATATGCTGTGATTACAGTAACCTATATTTATTTCATGCAAAAATACTGAAAAGATAGAAGTGTCTCGCTAAAATAATCATATAAACATTTTTGCTTTACATTCCATTGCAGTTATTGTAATAGTGCTTGTTGTATTCCGGTAGCCTCAGTCCTGATTCATATTTTAGAAGATTACAAATAATTTTTTTAAACTGACCAGAATCAGTTCTGGGTCAGTTCAACATCCAGCTGGTTTCTATGTGACAATAAACCACCACTATTTAGAATCTGGATTTAAGTATAAGAAAATGCTTCAGAAAGTACTAGCAGCTTGCCGATGGATGGAATTAGTTTTGAAATGTATAGATTAAGAAATATGGAACTATATTTACTTAAAATTAAGTACTGAAAACACAGGGACAGTCCCATGTGTTAATTTATAACAATAATTCTGATGTGATGTCTTTCTAGGATATTTATGCTACAGAAACAGTAACAAAATAGAGAACATATTGGCTAATATCTGAGGATATGGAGTGTGCTGGTAGTGGGGGTGCTTACTTTGTTGACTCTTCTGCTAAGAACAGGACTACATGACAAAACATTGAAGGAGAAAAAATGTTTAACATTGCTGTGGTATATAGTTATATCCTTTCCTTTCTCTGAATTAGTTCAGGGAGTCAATTATAATTCTGTCGGCATATACAGCATTTAGTTGAAACTAATACTTAACCTCACCTTTTTGTTTTCTACAATGCAATTTTTTTTTATTTTAGATAAGTTATAAGACAGTAGCTAAGCTAAAAAAGTTCAAATGGTCTGCCTGTGTGTGCTATTCAAGTATAGTAATGCTTAATATCATTTCTCTTTTGAGCCATCATATAATTTTTCAGAACACTGTAATAAGTTATTAATGTACAAGAATCTCTTTTTTGAGCTGTATTAGGATTTTCTTTTAGGGTCACAATCACAACTACAAATTCACATCACAGTTTAAGAAAATATTTTCTGCTGTGATGAAATTATTATTTTAGGTTATACATTTCGGAAATAAACCTTCCGAAACACACACATTTTTGAAGATAAAACTGTTTCTTCCCTTGACTTAGCTGAATTAAATATTTGTTCCTTGTTTTCTACAAACCCAGTACAAGATATTCTGACTATACATAGGGATATTTTCCAGAGAGGTGGACAAGTGATTTACCAGGGCTGATTGATAATTGTATATTTCATCTCCTAATTTTGATGTCCTGTATATTCAAAATAACATAACATGATGCTTAAGAGGCAATATTTCAGTTCCACTTGTTCAATATTTTGATTCAATTTTTGTTGCTAACAGAATTAACTTCCTTTTCAACTCTCTAGTAATTCTGATTGGCTACAGTGACACCTGCTGATGGCAGAATTGTTCAACTGAAGGTGAACACAGCCAACCCAAATCATTTATATTATAACATTTGATCCTGAGAGAAGAACCCACAATGAAAATTTTCCACATGATCATGCCCACATGTGGCTTTTCCCCCTCTCCCCAGTCATTAATCAAGTGTAGATATTCCTCTCTCAAGAGATGGAAGATGAGAGTAGAAGATCTGACAAACTATATCATAGCTACTCCATTTATTTTACACTCATCTTCTCAACATATTTTATATTTACATCTATTCCACCACATAACTTTACTAAACACGTGTTAGATGGCAGCCAATGATCTCTCTCTTCCAGCCCTCACACACTTTAGTCCATATAATACTGTCACTAGCAAAGAGTACTGCTCTGGCTGAAACCTAAAACACTACACAACTAACAAAATAATTACTCTAAGTGACACTGCATTCTGCTTAAAGTTAAATGGTTGTTTTTGAAAAATAATGTTCATTTCCACTCTTAGAACATCTGTTACCCATTCACAAGGCTGCGAAACTAAAGCAACATTATTTTGAATCAGTCTTTTTTTGTTATAACCTTCCTGACTTTGGAAAAATGACAGAAATTGTATCAATTTCTGCAGTAAGATTTTTCTTTTCTTTTCTAGTGCATCATGTGGTAGCATGCAAACTCGATTTCAATTTTTAAAGTTATTTGAGTTATACATTTTCTCCATTTTATTTTCTATTTCCTTTTCTCTTGCAGTGCACTGGGAAGCTGTCCAGGCTTTTCTGTGCACCGCACAAGTCTATTTAACTACTTCTGGGTCTTGGTCAAATATTCTTATAAGTGTCAAATCTTGGCAAAGTAAAATCTTACATTGCTGTGAAAACAACATACTGAAGAGCAAGTTTCTTTCTTTCACTGTAATAGTGAACATGAGTTCAAACAAAAGTATAAACAAAATATGAACATTTACATTACTCAGTGTTTTGCACCTGAAATCTGAAAACTAGCTATTTCTGCATGTGAATCTTTATTTATATAGGATACACTGTGCATATAAAGCTGGCAAATAAAAGATGAACACTAAACATAATTTAAACAAGTAATAAGAACTTAATTTCCCCAGACTGTCAAAAGTATTGCAGATAATGCTATACATGACAAAACTAATCACTTTATCACTGTTGCCTCAGAACAATATGAGTTAGCTTTGAATTGCTGTCCTTAAAAATCTGGCAATAGAAAACAAGTGCAAGGCACCCCTTCACATAACCTCAAAAGTTACAAGTAAAGAGCTGTACTCTGGGACCAATTATGATGTTTGCTACTCGCTAGTGCCACCACATGGAGTGATATTTGAATATAATTCAACTGTTATAGACTCAGGGAAACTGTCTGTAAATAATACATTGCATACCATACTTCAATAAGACAGCAGAGAAAGATATCTAATCTTCTCTCTACTGTGTGAAGTTCAGAATGCTTCCTCGTGAAAATGGAGATGTCCCATTTCTAAGAGCATGAATGCACTGTAGTAAAAGCAGAACAGTCAAACTGCTTTATTCTTCCAATAAAAGAAAGAACCATTTGGTAAAAGGATGCATTACACATTTTCTATTTAAATCAGTTTATAAGAAACAGATGTTAAGTTTTCTTTGGTAAGAAAAAAAATGGTGTTATAAATGAATTAAAGTGACATGTCAGTGGATCTCCTACTCTTCTTTGTTCCAGTAAATTTGTGTGTCAAAAAATGAAACAAAACTAAAATATAATGCAGTATAAAGAGGCCAAAGTGTGCCAAAGTGCCTGTGCCATAAAACATGTCTTATAACATAAAATCAAACTTGTGCAGTTCAAATATCATATTAAAATACATGGAATGTCAATTATAAAGCTGTGTATAGTTTTACCTTATGGTGGCCACATACAGAACAGAGGCAGACAAAATTATCCTGTAAGAAACCTACTGTTGTGTAATTTCAGTTCTTTGCAGCATGAGACTCAAGGAAAGTTAGATACATTACTTATAGGAAACAGGTTTACAAGAAATCCTTCTTTGATAATGTTGATCTGGACTGCAATGGCTTTTAACAGCACATAAGATATTGTCAGCCAGCTTAGGGTTTCTTAATATTATTTCTACTTCTTAGTTTGCAATATTAAACATATTTTCTGTTGTAATTGTCTTCAGAAGAGCTTTAATTAAACACTCAATCTGGGTCTTGCTGGAGTCTGTCGTTCTCAAACATTTTAAAAAGCAAGGCTTAGTGTTAGCAGCTCAGACTCAGTGTCGGAATGCTGCCTCTCAAATGGCTCCATTGAACTCATCCTTAACGATCTACTCTCAGTTACCTAACTTCAACACTATTTTTCCTGAGACTGCATTAATGAATCCAATAAATAAAGCATTGTATCACCCATCCAGTATAGACATTAATTTTAGAACAAAACATTAATCAATTTAAATTTATGTACTAATGCAGACACAATCAATTTGAACTTCTTATGACAATTAACAAAGCTTTTGCTACATCCCTAAAACACACTGACCCATCAATTATGGTTTGCATCAAACTAATGCTAATGGTACCTTCTTGTTCCTTAGGCTGTCAGCAGCCTACCTGATTGGTCAAATTCAATGCAGCAGATCAATTAATATAAATTATACATGCACGGAAAGATGGGTTAATATCATAAGTTCATTTAATTAATTGTGTTTGATTAAATGAGGTACTTTCATTAGCCCTCTTAGCCATGAACCACATATACATCATAATCCTTTTACAAGCTCAGCCGCCCAGACACAGACCTGACACTGGGAGCATATTCAAATTACCAGCCGCAGCCATGCAAACCTCCCTGCATAATTAACAACTAAACGAGCTGCAGTCACTTAAGCTGAAAAGAAAACTGTTCACATCAACCTCTCTGATACTGTTTAAATTGAAGATGTCATGGGTAAAACAAAGGTGAACAGACAATGGTAATTAAAAATTAAAAAGGACAAGGGGGATTTGCTACGAGTGGAAGCAAAGTGAAAACGAGGACTAAGGGCCTGGTTCTAAAATTAATAAATAATTTTCATATATTATATATTTTAGGCTGGTGCTTCTTGATTCTGCTCTGAATCTTTCACGAATGACGGTGGGTTTTGTATGTCTGATTTTAAAAGGAAAATGGTAGCTAATACAGAGATCATCCTGAATGGGAATGAGCTTATAAGCAAAAATTCATTAACAACAAGTTAAATTCTAATATGGGCACAGCAGAGCACTTTGTTTTCACTCCAAAAGGGAAGTGAGCTATTTCTAAATGGAACATTGTGTCATATCAATTCATTTAACGTCTAAAGACCTGCCACATCCTCATCCTCCAATACCAGCATCTGGCATCCAACAGTGTGCTAGGAAAGAGCTGGCATACTCCTCTATGGCCCATCTAGTTGCTATGGATGGTATCTTTTAGAATGGATTTTCCTCCAAACAACATGACTGAACCTTGACATAAAATATACGTGAAGCTGATGGAAGTTATTCGTTCTTTCCTGGTTCAATACACATTCTCCCAGGCAGAGTTTCATGTCTCAGTGCCCAAGACACAGCAAACACTCACTACAATTCAGCAACAGATATGTAAATAGAGCGGCGAACAGCAGAGGCTAACAGCGGGAGTTTGCCTGGGAGCTGTCCGAGAGGAGGTACGCTAAGTGCTGCATTAGGGGGGCTGTGTTGGTGAGTATCTGAGTGTCTGCTGCTGGGACAGTTGGTCAGTTTGACCGTGTGCTTGATTGCTTGCTTGTTTGTTTGAAAAGTGTGAATTGGGAGTGCTTTGTTCCAGCTGGGCCTTGAGTGGGCCTGACTGGTATATAAGGGCAGTCAGCAGCGAACCAGCTGAGCGGCGAACAGCAGAGGCTAACAGCGGGAGTTTGCCTGGGAGCTGTCCGAGAGGAGGTACGCTAAGTGCTGCATTAGGGGGGCTGTGTTGGTGAGTATCTGAGTGTCTGCTGCTGGGACAGTTGGTCAGTTTGACCGTGTGCTTGATTGCTTGCTTGTTTGTTTGAAAAGTGTGAATTGGGAGTGCTTTGTTCCAGCTGGGCCTTGAGTGGGCCTGACTGGTATATAAGGGCAGTCAGCAGCGAACCAGCTGAGCGGCGAACAGCGGGAGTTTGCCTGGGAGTTCGCGTGGGGAGAGCACACTGAGGCTTTCATCTGCAGGTTTCTCAGAGTAGTTCCTGCAACAGTTGAGCAAGTTCTTAAGAGGACGGAGATATGGAAGGTGAGCGATCAGCTGTTGTAACCTGCACAGGTTGTGCCATGTTTGTCTTTCTTCCGCAGGACAGAAGCGACTTTGTCTGCACAAAGTGCAAGCTGGTCTCCATATTGGAGGAGAAGGTTCGAGGGCTGGAGAAACAAGTATCAACTCTGCGTTGCATAAGGGAAAATGAAGATTTCCTGGACAGACGTCAGGAGATGCTTCTACAGCCACCATGTTCTGAAGATTCAGAGCAGGCGCAGCAGGGACAGAAGGTTTGTGAGGAGGTTTGGCAGCATGTGACCTCCAGAAGAAGAAAGAGGAGCGTCCATGCACCAGCAATGGAGATACAGGTGAGCAATCGTTTCCATGTTCTCTCTACAGGCGCTAATGCGGAGAGTGGACTAGATGGCCCATCTGAGGGAAGGGAGCAGAAGGAGACTCCACCGATTGGAAGGCAAAAGATGCACTGTCCTAGGGATGGGGGTTCCACGACCACCACTTCCAAGAGGAGGAGGAGGGTGGTGGTGGTCGGGGACTCCCTCCTCAGGGGGACTGAGTCATCTATCTGCCGCCCTGACCGGGAAAACCGAGAGGTCTGCTGCTTGCCAGGAGCTAGGATACACGATGTGACGGAGAGACTGCCGAGACTCATCAAGCCCTCGGATCGCTACCCCTTCCTGCTTCTCCACGTGGGCACCAATGATACTGCCAAGAATGACCTTGAGCGGATCACTGCAGACTACGTGGCTCTGGGAAGAAGGATAAAGGAGTTTGAGGCGCAAGTGGTGTTCTCGTCCATCCTCCCTGTGCAAGGAAAAGGCCGGGGTAGAGACCGTCGAATCGTGGAAGTCAACGAATGGCTACGCAGGTGGTGTCGGAGAGAAGGCTTTGGATTCTTCGACCATGGGATGGTGTTCCAAGAAGAAGGAGTGCTAGGCAGAGACGGGCTCCACCTAACGAAGAGAGGGAAGAGCATCTTCGCCAGCAGGCTGGCTAACCTAGTGAGGAGGGCTTTAAACTAGGTTCACCGGGGGAAGGAGACCAAAGCCCTGAGGTAAGTGGGGAAATGGGATCCTGGGAGGAAGCACAAGCAGGAGAGCGCAACAGGGGAGGACTCCTGTCTCATGCTGAGAAAGAGGGACGATCGTTGAGTTATCTTAAGTGCCTATACACAAATGCAAGAAGCCTGGGAAACAAGCAGGGAGAACTGGAAGTCCTGGCACAGTCAGGGAACTATGATGTGATTGGAATAACAGAGACTTGGTGGGATAACTCACATGACTGGAGTACTGTCATGGATGGATATAAACTGTTCAGGAAGGACAGGCAGGGCAGAAAAGGTGGGGGAGTTGCGTTGTATGTAAGAGAGGAGTATGACTGCTCAGAGCTCCGGTATGATACTGCAGAAAAACCTGAGAGTCTCTGGATAAAGTTGAGAAGTGGGAGCAACAAGGGTGATGTCGTGGTTGGAGTCTGCTATAGACCACCAGACCAGGGGGATGAGGTGGACGAGGCTTTCTTCTGGCAACTAGCAGAAGTTGCTAGATCGCAGGCCCTGGTTCTCATGGGAGACTTTAATCACCCTGATATCTGCTGGGAGAGCAATACAGCGGTGCACAGGCAATCCAGGAAATTTTTGGAAAGCGTAGGGGACAATTTCCTGGTGCAAGTGCTGGAGGAACCAACTAGGGGCAAAGCTTTTCTTGACCTGCTGCTCACAAACAGGGAAGAACTAGTAGGGGAAGCAAAAGTGGATGGGAACCTGGGAGGCAGTGACCATGAGATGGTCGAGTTCAGGATCCTGACACAAGGAAGAAAGGAGCGCAGCAGAATACGGACCCTGGACTTCAGAAAAGCAGACTTTGACTCCCTCAGGGAACAGATGGGCAGGATCCCCTGGGAGAATAACATGAAGGGCAAAGGGGTCCAGGAGAGCTGGCTGTATTTTAAAGAATCCTTATTGAGGTTGCAGGAACAAACCATCCCGATGTGTAGAAAGAATAGTAAATATGGCAGGCGACCAGCTTGGCTAAACAGTGAAATCCTTGCTGATCTTAAACGCAAAAAAGAGGCTTATAAGGAGTGGAAGATTGGACAAATGACCAGGGAGGAGTATAAAAATATTGCTCAGGCGTGCAGGAGTGAAATCAGGAAGGCCAAATCACACTTGGAGTTGCAGTTAGCAAGAGATGTTAAGAGTAACAAGAAGGGTTTCTTCAGGTATGTTAGCAACAAGAAGAAAATCAAGGAAAGTGTGGGCCCCTTACTGAATGAGGGAGGCAACCTAGTGACCGAGGATGTGGAAAAAGCTAATGTACTCAATGATTTTTTTGCCTCTGTCTTCACGCACAAGGTCAGCTCCCAGATTGCTGCACTGGGCAGTACAGCATGGGGAGAAGGTGACCAACCCTCTGTGGAGAAAGAAGTGGTTCGGGACTATTTAGAAAAACTGGACGTGCACAAGTCCATGGGGCCGGATGCGCTGCATCCGAGGGTGCTAAAGGAGTTGGCGGATGAGATTGCAGAGCCATTAGCCATTATTTTTGAAAACTCATGGCGATCGGGGGAAGTCCCAGATGACTGGAAAAAGGCTAATGTAGTGCCCATCTTTAAAAAAGGGAAGAAGGAGGATCCGGGGAACTACAGGCCAGTCAGCCTCACCTCAGTCCCTGGAAAAATCATGGAGCAGGTCCTCAAGGAATCAATTATGAAACATTTAGAGGAGAGGAAAGTGATCAGGAACAGTCAGCATGGATTCATGAAGGGGAAGTCGTGCCTGACTAACCTAATTGCCTTCTATGATGAGATAACTGGCTCTGTGGATGAGGGGAAAGCAGTGGATGTGTTATTTCTTGACTTTAGCAAAGCTTTTGATACTGTCTCCCACAGTATTCTTGCCACCAAGTTAAAGAAGTATGGGCTGGATGAATGGACTGTAAGGTGGATAGAAAGCTGGCTAGATCGTCGGGCTCAACGGGTAGTGATCAATGGCTCCATGTCTAGTTGGCAGCCGGTTTCAAGTGGAGTGCCCCAAGGGTCGGTCCTGGGGCCGGTTTTGTTTAATATCTTTATTAATGATCTGGAGGATGGTGTGGACTGCACTCTCAGCAAGTTTGCAGATGACACTAAACTAGGAGGCGTGGTAGATACACTAGAGGGTAGGGATCGGATACAGAGGGACCTAGACAAATTAGAGGATTGGGCAGAAAAAAACCTGATGAGGTTCAACAAGGACAAGTGCAGAGTCCTGCACTTAGGACGGAAGAATCCCATGCACTGCTACAGACTAGGGACCGAATGGCTAGGTAGCAGTTCTGCTGAAAAGGACCTAGGGGTCACAGTGGACGAGAAGCTGGATATGAGTCAACAGTGTGCTCTTGTTGCCAAGAAGGCTAACGGCATTTTGGGCTGTATAAGTAGGGGCATTGCCAGCAGATCGAGGAACGTGATCGTTCCCCTTTATTCGACATTGGTGAGGCCTCATCTGGAATACTGTGTCCAGTTTTGGTCCCCACACTACAAGAAGGATGTGGAAAAATTGGAAAGAGTCCAGCGGAGGGCAACAAAAATGATTAGGGGTCTGGAGCACATGACTTATGAGGAGAGGCTGAGAGAACTGGGATTGTTTAGTCTCCAGAAGAGAAGAATGAGGGGGGATTTGATAGCAGCCTTCAACTACCTGAAGGGGGGTTCCAAAGAGGATGGAGCTCGGCTGTTCTCAGTGGTGGCAGATGACAGAACAAGGAGCAATGGTCTCAAGTTGCAGTGGGGGAGGTCCAGGTTGGATATCAGGAAAAACTATTTCACTAGGAGGGTGGTGAAACACTGGAATGCGTTACCTAGGGAGGTGGTGGAGTCTCCTTCCTTGGAGGTTTTTAAGGCCCGGCTTGACAAAGCCCTGGCTGGGATGATATAGCTGGGAATTGGTCCTGCTTTGAGCAGGGGGTTGGACTAGATGACCTCTTGAGGTCCCTTCCAACTCTGATATTCTATGATTCTATGATTCTATATATAAAACCCCAAAAGGACTAACAGACCACAAAGAGCATTTACATAAGTGTCACTTAGTAACCATATGTGGTGTCTGAGGCACATTAAGGTTTAATATTGGCTTCATCTGGGTTGAGATGGGATTGATAAATATTCACACTCAAAAATTATACATCATGTATGAAAATGAACATAGGACAAAGTATTATATGAACCCAGAGGCCCAAATTAATGGTGTGCATAGTAGTTAGTAGTCCCAGAAGAGAAATCTGCAAACATAAGACAGAAGTGAGGAAGCATTGGACTGTAAGTAAGCTCTGTCTTCATAATTACCTGGGCAAGTGCCACATTACCAAGAATACTCAGACTCGTTATCTTTCAATATCTAATGTAAGCATACAAAAAATAATTAATGTTCGTTAGGAAATATTTATGGCACTAGTAGGATGTACACCACAACTATTACAGTTATTTAGGCAACAGCCCTGAAATGAAGAAAAGAAAATTTGAGAACAACTCTTTATATCCTTCTGGCCATTGGAGCTTGGCAAATATTGAAAAGAAAAATCCATAGCTGTTCCTTCAGATATGTAAACAAATGCTCTTACTATGTATTTGTTTGCTGCCATGAATATTCTAGGAAAGGAAATTACAAACAGGTATGTTTTATGAAACAGCAAATTTTCAACCAGATTCTAAGAGTTATATTCTGCCAGCCAGGGAACAGAAACATACCATATGGCCAATATATCTAGTCAAAACAGGTCCATTTTGGGGATACAACAAACTTCTCACTAAGTTATAACAAAACCACCAGATTTCAATGCTGGTCCTCTTCAACAAAGCTTCTTTTCACCCACATCCTGCAAGCCAACTAGGAACCTCCTTTCCAACAGACTTGAGGGTCTAAGAGGAGACTGGAAGCCTTTCAAAGTATCTGAACAACAACAAGTCGCTGGCTTGCTGCTCACATATGCTGCTGTCCTTGGTGGGAAAAGGAGGATGGGGGCCATGTGGATGAGAGTACGTTCCTGTAGGGTTGGAATTAGGAGAAGGTCAGCCTGAGGTGACTGAGTCAACCAAATCTTCCAAGAGATTCCATGAATCTGGGTGAGAGGTTTTAACATTCAAACTGAAACCATCAGAGTTACACCAGGTTTCAAGACAATAGTTTTGCACAGCTCTAGTTACATCAGCAGCATTTCCATTATAAACCTTGGTTTTCAGAAGCTTCTAACAGCAACAAAATTCTCTTTGAGATGAAACTGGGGACAAAACGTCTCCAAAGTCAGAGATATTTTCTTTTAGCCACACTGAAATAAAAAAATAAATGCCCCCACCCCTTTTTTTTCCTTTTTAAAACTATCTAAACAGATATTAAAAAAATCCAGTGTTTTTTTGTGAGGCTCCAGCATTCTGGCAGACAGAAAATGTATATCCCTCTCCTTCAGAGGTGCAACATTGTGGAAGTTGATTTCTACGCTAATTTATGTCATTTTCATTGTTGTATTCTTAAATTACTAGGTTAAGTTTTAGTTTAACTCAACAGATTATAGAAGTTACAAAACTAGCATGGGGGACAAATTCTGTGCTGGTGCATACACTGGATTAAAACATGAGCTATACCATTAATCTGTGCCTTTACTCAGACTAGCATTGAGAAAGGAGACAGGTTTCAGAGTGGTAGCCATGTTAGTCTGTATCAGCAAAAAGAACGAGGAGTACTTGTGGCACCTTAGAGACTAACAAATTTATTTAGGCATAAGCTTTTGTGGACTAAAACCCACTTCATCAGATGCATGCAGTGGAAAATACAGTAAGAATATATATATATACACACACAGAGAACATGAAAAAATGGGTGTTGCCATACCAACTATAACGAGACTAATCAATTAAGGTGGGCTATTATCAGCAGGAGAAAAAAAACTTTTGTAGTGATAATCAGGATAGTCCGTTTCCAACAGTTGACAAGAAGAAGTTGTGAGTAACAGTAGGGGAAAAATTAGCATGGGGAAATAGTTTTTACTTTGTGTAATGACCCATTCACTCCCAGTCTTTATTCAAGCCTAATTTAATGGTGTCCAGTTTGCAAATTAATTCCAATTCTGTAATTTCTCATTGGAGTCTGTTTTTGAAGTGTTTTTGTTGGAGAATTGTGACTTTTAGGTTTGTAATTGAGTGACCAGGGAGGTTGAAGTGTTCTCTGACTGGTTTTTGAATGTTATAATTCTTGACATCTGATTTGTGTCCATTTATTCTTTTGCATAGAGACTGTCCGGTTTGGCCAATGTACATGGCAGAGGGACATTGCTTGTACATGATGGCATATATGACATTAGTAGATGTGCAGGTGAACGAGCCTCTGATGGTGTGGCTGATGTGATTAGGTCCTATGATGGTGTCCCTTGAATAGATATGTGGACAGAGTTGGCAATGGGCTTCATTGCAAGGATAGATTCCCGGGTTAGTGTTTTTGTTGTGTGGCGTGTGGTTGCTGGTGAGTATTTGCTTCAGGTTGGGTGGCTGTCTGTAAGCAAGGACTGGCCTGTCTCCCAAGATCTGTGAGAGTGAGGGATCATCCTTCAGGATAGGTTGTAGATCCTTGACGATGAGCTGGAGAGGCTTTAGTTGGGGGCTGAAGATGACTGCTAGTGGCGTTCTGTTACTTTCTTTGTTGGGCCTGTCCTGGAGTAGATGACTTCTGGATATTTTTCTGTCTCTGTCAATCTGTTTCTTCACTTCAGCAGGTGGGTATTGTAGTTTTAAGAATGCTTGATAGAGATCTTGTAGGTGTTGTCTCTGTCTGAGGGATTGGAGCATATGCAGTTGTATCTTAGAGCTTGGCTGTAGACAATGGATTGTGTGATGTGGTCTGAATGAAAGCTGGAGGCATGTAGGTAAGTATAGCGGTCAGTAGGTTTCCAGTACAGGGTGGTGTTTATGTGACCATCGCTTATTAGCACTGTAGTGTCCAGGAAGTGGATCTCTCGTGTGGACTGGTCCAGGCTGAAGCTGATGGTGGGATGGAAATTGTTAAAATCATGGTGGAATTCCTCAAGGGCTTCTTTTACATGGGTCCAGATGACGAAGATGTCATCAATGTAGTGCAAGTAGAGTAGGGGCATTAGGGGACGAGAGCTGAGGAAGCGTTGCTCTAAATCAGCCATAAAAATGTTGGCATACTGTGGGGTCATGCGGGTAACCATAGCAGTGCCGCTGATTTGAAGGTATACATTGTCCTCAGATGTGAAATAGTTGTGGGTGAGGACAAAGTCACCATGTTCAGCCACCAGGTTTGCCATGACATTATCGGGGATACTGTTCTTGATGGCTTGTAGTCCATCTTTGTGTGGAATATTGGTGTAGAGGGCTTCTACATCCATAGTGGCCAGGATGGTGTTTTCTGATCACCAATGGATTGTAGTTTCCTCAGGAAGTCAGTGGTGTCTCCAAGATAGCTAGGAGTGGTGGTAGCGTAGGGCCCGAGGAGAGCTCATAGCCAGACAATCCTGCTGTCAGGGTGCCAATGCCTGAGATGATGGGGCATCCAGGATTTCCAGGTTTATGGATCTTGGGTCGCAGATAGAATACCCCTGGTCCAGGTTCTAGGGGTGGGTCTGTGCAGATTTGTTCCAGTGCTTTTTCAGGGAGTTTCTTGAGCAAATGGTGTAGTTTCTTTTGGTAACCCTCAGTGGGATCAGAGGGTAATGGCCTGTAGAATGCCTAGCAGCCTCTCGTTCATATTCCTACCTATTCATGATGATGACAGCACCTCCTTTGTCAGACTTTTTGATTATGATGCCAAAGTTGTTCCTGAGGCTGTGGATGGCATTGTGTTCTGCACAGCTGAAGTTATGCTGCTTTTCCACAATTTCAGCCTGTGCACATTGGTGGAAGCACTCTATGAAGTCCAGTCTGTTGTTTCGACCTTCAGGAGGAGTCCATGCAGAATCCTTCATTTTGTAGTGTTGGTAGGAAGGTTTCTGCGGGTTAGTGTGCTGTTCAGAGGTGTGTTGGAAATATTCCTTCAGTCAGAGACGTCGAAAGTAGGATTCCAGCTCACTGCAGAACTGTATCATGTTCGTGGGAGTGGAGGGGCAGAAGGAGAGACCCTGAGATAGGACAGACTTTTCTGCCGGGCTAAGAGTATAGCTGGATAGATTAACAATATTGTTGGGTGAGTTAAGGGAACCACTGTTGTGGCCCCTTATGGCATGTAGTAGTTTAGATAGTTTAGTGTCCTTTTTCCTTTGTAGAGAAGCAAAGTGTGTGTTGTAAATGGCTTGTCTAGTTTTTGAAAAGTCCAGCCATGAGGAAGTTTGTGTGGAAGGTTGGCTTTTTATAAGAGTATCCAGTTTTGAGAGCTCATTCTTAATCTTTCCCTGTTTGCTGTATAGGATGTTGATCAGGTGGCTCCGCAGTTTCTTTGAGAGTGTGTGGCACAATCTCTCAGCATAGTCTGTGTGGTATGTAGATTGTAATGGATTTTTTTACCTTCAGTCCTTTTGGTATGATGTCCATCTGTTTGCACTTGGAAAGGAAGATGATGCCTGTCTTTATCTGTACGAGTTTTTTCACGAAGTTGATGGATTTCCACTTCATATGGCTAAATTCAGTGCCTTGCTTAGGAATCTGTTCAGCAAATTTACTTGTACTGCTACAGTGGGTTAACTACTTCCCTACCTTAATTCCAGTACTTCATCAACAGATATTTGATTACACATCTCTTTCTAAGACACAAGAAATAGTCTTTCCATATTACTCCTAGACTAATTCACTCACTTTGTTCTTGTAATATTTGAGACTAATTTTTACATATTACATAATAATCAAATATTATAGTTATATCATGGGAGTCCTAACTCTCCATCCCTGACGCTAACTATTAGATCATTCAACTGAGAGCATAATTTGGTCCTGTTTTATTAGTTCTGCCACAGTCATGTTTGTAGTGAATATATACAGGCTGTTATTATATAGACTACCATGGTTAAGTTTGTACCCTGCCATTACCAAGCATTCCTAAACCATATAAAGGTGAAATGTCCATTTGAGTGGATATTGGGAGTAGGATAGATTAATTGAAAAAGTGAATGGGTTTCAAAGTGGGAAAAGAACCTCCAGCCCCCATTGAGCATAAAGGCTGTAAAAATAATATGCAAGTATTACATGAATTAGGTTCTAATTTTAACAGGCCTAGCAACACGTAAAAGAACCAACAGATGCTTAACTTATGTAATGACAACCTGTGTCTTGTTACAGTTTGGCTGTGTCATAGTTCTGTTTCAAACCTTAACCTTTTAAAATTTATTGACTGAAGTTTAGCTAATCTGCTTTCTTTACTAAAGCATGCAGACCATGTCCAAGTATTACTAATTCAGCATCAAAATAAATTATACTTTTAAACCAAACAATTAACCCTCAACTTTAAAATGCTACTGTATTTCAACACACATAGCAAGGAGAAATATAGAGGCTGCCCCTCATGTTTAAAATCCATGAAAATTTCCCTAGATCAAGTCATATTAAATCAGACTGCCATTGACTCAAATCCCCATTCAACAACTTGCTGTAAAAATAGGCTTTTCCATAGCTGCCGTATACCTGGGGATACTCCCACATATGTACTAAAGCACTCCTGTTGATACAAAGTATTCAATGTGTTAGAAGTGTAGGAAAAACAAACTGGAAACCAATATGACTTTATTGGAATTTGGTACAGGTATAGTTTTTGATCACTGGTCAATACTAGGAGTCAGGAATACTGTATAGTGACATTAGACCAATTTCGGCTGGGAGTGGGTATTACAAGCTTATGAAAAAAATGGAATATCAGCATGGGATGAGCAAGCCAAAATGGCACAGTCTCCTTGGATTCTCCACAACAGAATCCTGGATCTTCTCTACACTGTGAGAATCCACCAGACTTACACAGTATAGGAGGGAGAGGGAAGTCACACCACTGAGGAAAAATCAAGATTTTGCTCATTTAGAAATTTGCCATTTACAAAGAGAAAACCTCCTATTCTTCTGTGAAATGGCAAATGAAATACTCAATGTGAGAAGAAAGCATTTTTACACAGACCTGCAAAAACATGGGGTGGGATCATAGCCCTCTCCCCCAGATCTGCATGTGGCTCAGTCTTCTCACAGCCAGGTTGAAAGGGATCTTTTAGCTCCTTCTGTTTACTCAGAATCCCTTTCAAACCTTGCTGAAAACTCTTTACAGGTCTGGGCCCATGCCAGAAAAAGAAGGGAGAATGGGGGAGGCCAAGGAAACACACATAGTGCCTTCCTGAAGTCCTGTGGAGATTAGGCAGAAGAGGTAAGACAGCTTTGGGCTATCTTATCTGTTCTGCAGAACTTCTTTTCATGGGTCCTGGTGAAATGTGGCTCCAATGGAGCCAAACTACCAAGGAGCTGGTGGAGGAGAGCTGATTCAGAGGGCAGATTGCCTCTGGAAAGATGAGTATTCATTGTAGGATCCACCAGATTCATTGGTGGGCACCATGGCCTGTTCCACAAGGACAAATTCTCACTTCCTCCTATGTGCATACTTGTGCATGAGGATGGATAGAATTTTAAAGGCAGAAAAAACAGGCTGTAACTCTATTAACAATGACTTAGCAAAACATTTCAATTAAATGTACAGACGCTCCCCGACTTATGCAATCGTTCCATTTCGGAAAGCCTTGCGTAACCCAAATTTTACTTAAGTCGGAAACATATATTGTGCAAGCATAAAAAACAAACAACATTTTCTGCTCTAAATTAATCTTCTTTCGCATATGAATTGGTCCTGCACTCTTGCTATCACTTGGTTGCTTTCCAGGCATGATTTGAATGAAATAATAGGGTGAAATAACAGAAATACAGTATCACTGAAATAACACGAGACTGAGAGGCTGTGAGAGCGCAAAGCCTTCCCTTGTAGGAGACGCTACTGACGTATTCCTCCGCACACCGCACTACAGTACAGTACTTTGCGTTTCCGTATGCTACGAAATATTTTCTGCAACTCGAAAATTTTGTTTATGCCTTATGGAACTTTTTGCGTAAGGTCGAATTTGCATAAGTCGGGTCTTGCATAAACAGGGGAGCGTCTATACAAGCAGATAGTCCTTACAGCAGGTACAGACAGGTGGGCCATTAGCTTCATGAATACACTCAAATAACCTGGCTTAAGTGCGCTCCAAGACCCATACTTCACTGCCAAATCATTATTCCCTGCAGGTCCCAAGAATTTGTACATCTGATGCCTAAGTCTATGCCAATAGAAACTCTCTTTGAACAAAGGCAATGGGCCTGCCAACTGGTTATCCTTCCATCTGTGGCCAATGGCAGGAGTTGTCCTCTCTAACACACTCTACCAACCATGCACCTAGATTTTGATGATGCCAGGTTAGGACCCAGATGTACAAAAAGCACACTATGTTAACCTATGCTGTAAGAGGTAAGGACTACCTGCAGCAGAAGGACCTCTGTATTTATTTTTACCATTTACTTATTTCTGGCTTTGCATATAGGTAATGACAGAGATTGTTAGCTAGTATAAATGAATAGTTGCATCATATGGTATAGGAATTAAAAATGATTGTACCTTGAAATATTATGAGAAAGGAAAATAAACATCAGGCACTGCCTTATTATTATAAGAAGTCTCTGCTTTATTATTATACTAATTAAAGAATGATCAGAGGGCTGCTCCTCAAAGATAGTTCAGTGGTTAAGATGCAAGCCTGAGACCCAGGTTTAGCTCCCTGATTCACCACAGACTTTCTGTGTGACTTTGGGTACGTCATGTAGTCTCTCTGCCTCAGTTCCCCATTTGTAAAATGGGAATAATAGCACTTCCTGCTCTCATAGGCACATTGCGAGGATAAATACATGAAAAGATTGTGAGGTGCTCAGGTACAACATTAACGGAGGGTAGATAAGTATCTAAGATAGGAATGCCATATTTGCAAATCTATCTGATAACTACAAAATAAGATTTAATCACTGCTAAGCAACCTCTGATCTTCTCCCTTGTTCTTAACACAGTGTGAGTCACTTGAAGCCAATAGTGCATATCAGCCTAAATGTGCTTCGAAATCCTGTAGTCTCCTATCTTGTGGCTGTGGTACTACCTATCTAACCAGCAATAAACACTATCAGAGGATACTGAAGAGTTAAACACAGACTGGAGAAAAATTTCATGAATACAGTCATTGAACTCATTTTGATATGATTCATGGGGTCATATTACTTGTTATTTGCAGTACTTTGACAACCATGGGGGTACTTGCAAAAATGTTAATGAATCCCAAAAGTTTCACAAATTTTCACATTTCAAATTAAAAATTCAGTATGAAAGTTCATTACTCGTTATTCCCAGGCTGAACAAGTTTCAGTAATCCAATCAGGAAGAAGAAATAAGACCACGTGACATAAGTAATCTATCATTCACACAAGGAACAGTAAATAATCAAAATGAATAGCTCACAAACCACAAACAGGCTGAAAAAGATTCCTTGAGATGATTTACGCCAAATCTTTAAAATAAAAACAACTATAACAATAGAAAATAGAATTGACTTGCAGTCAATTCACTACCCAGAAAAAGAGCTAATCATTGTAATAATTATTCACAGGGTGAAATTTACTCCTGTGAAGAGACAAGGGACTAGATTTTCAAAGGTGTTTAGGAACCTTAAGAAGTAGACAAGCTCCTAGTGGAATTTTCAAAAGCACCTAAATAAGTTGGGTGCCTAAGTGTTTTTGAAAAATTCTGCTAGGCAGTTATTTGTATCTCAAGACACCTAAATACCTATGAAAATCTGACTTAAATCATATATAAGCTTTCTGCTGTCCCTCTATAGAGAGATGAATTTTTCTCATAATTAATAGGTCAGCCTGTTCTACAGATTATGTAGAATATTGTAACAATGTATAAATGTTGATTTAAAACCAGATGAGGTGGGGCAGACTCCCACCCCAAGCAGGAAGGAGTTAAAAAGCTCCTCCATGCACCATCAGACTCAACCTGCCATGTGTACCTGCATGGCTTGTCAATCCATTGGAATCCTGTCAGTCTCCTACTACCAATCAGAGAGACAAGGTGGGAGAGGTAGTATCTTTTACTGGCCCAACTTCTGTTGGTGTGAGGAACAAGATTTCAACCTTACACAGAGGTCTTCTTCAGGTCTGTTTCCAGGTCTGTGTAATTTCTCTCACCAACAAAAATTGGTGCAATAAAAGATATTACCTCATCCACCTTGTTTCTCTAATATACTAGGACCAACACAGCTACAACACTGCATCAGTCCTACTGCCAATGTCATTCAGCCTAACGAGCAGCATCCCCACTGGCCAGATGGTGGTCTCATCCAAGCAACCCTGGGTTTGCTAGTTAGGAATTTTCACCCCCACTCCCATGTATTAGCCCACAGTGTGAATTAAAGGGCTCAGCTGCTTTTAAGAAGTAACCAGATATTGGATATATTTAAAGACAACACCTCTTGCATATGCACAATTTTGTAACAATTTGTAAAAGAAAAAAGTATACATATAACCAAGAGCAAGTCCGAACGAACTTATTATGTTAGCAGTCTGGATAGCACAGTAGGTAGCTCAGAGACAAATATGTGATCCCTGAAGTAGGTGTAATGAAAAGGATATTAAAAGGTGAACTGGAGAGAGCTTAAAATGTGGTCATGTATGATCTAAGAACAGAAAAAAGAATGTATGTATAAATTAAAAAAAAAAAAAAACAACAGTCCCTAGAGTAGAGCCTCACTGACATCTTGACCCTTCTCCCATTCTAGGCAATGGAAAAAAATTCACTAACATTAACAGTGCAGAATCAAGCCAATCTGTACAAAAGCTGTCCTCTCAACTGTCCGCAAAGTCTGAGTTGTCATACTGCTAAAATGACTAAAGGTTTATATTGTAAAAAATTATCACAAATAATTAAAGCTGAACTACAACAGTCAGAAGAACAAAGTGTATTTGGTGAAGTATTATCTTTGGGTTTTTTAAATCACGTTAATTCACTTACTAATTCACAACATCCAGTAAGATTTTGGTGAATGCTATAAAACAGAATAGCTGAATGACTGAAATATTTCCTGCTTCACATAGATTTCCAGATTTAACCAGGACCAGGATATGTGGGGGAAAGGAGAAAACCAAGAGTTTGGGACCTTCATTGTTTTCTGATGTATAAAGATGACCTGAATTTTTTTATTTAATTTTCTGCTTGTTCATCTTTCCCCCACCCCCCGTATTCTACCATAAACCAACAGTACCAGAAATGTCGAGTCTAGTATTCCCTGATGTTGTTGGTGGATTTGTTGAGGGTCTTAGCTATATTTTGAGAGCCCTTAACTGAAGAGGGGGAGATGCTGAATCTTTAACAAACTTCTCTCTTCTCCTAATGCTTTGAGTTAAACAGGAGCTAGGATAAGACAAAAAGACAAATAGTTTTATACAGTCTCATTATAAATCACTTCCTTGCTGAATTAGTCTGGCTTAATTGTATGACACCACTAATAACATAATCCTACCAGTTCTCCATAGAGTATTTCAGGAAAAATACGATAAACAAAACCTGAATTTCTAATGTATGCACATCGGAAAAAAAAACACAACTGCACTCTTAGGTCTTCTCTATAAGCCAAAAAAAGGCACAAAATTTCCTATTCTCTTTTGCAAATCACCTTGACGATATGGGTTCCATGTTTTCCTCTGCAACAATTGACAACCTCACAAAGGCCTAAAACATAGCAAGGAGTTCAGCAACATCTTCTGTTTTAAGTGTTAGTGAGATCACCAGCAACTGCAGAAGCAGCTCTGTACCTTGAACTCGCATCTGGGCAGAAGAAAAACTTTTCAGTTCATCTGCATCAGAAGAACAATGCATGATCTAGCATTTAAATTTACTGGACTTTACTGGTGTGTTACAACCTTAATATTAAAATAATGGACTTCCTTCTTTTCCTTTATCTTGCTTTGCTTTGGGATTAGTTTTTCCTTTTAGAAAAAAAGAGGAAAAAGCTTAGTTTAAACATGTGAATACATGTTTACAGCTTGTATAAACAAAACATTTTTTAAACAAAGCAAAGCCGTTATAGGAACATTGTAAAATAAGGTAGAGTAGGTATTTATACAATAGACCTTATGAGCTTCAGTACAGAGATAATGCCCATATTTTTGGCACTTTGTCTCAACTTTTGTTATATAAATAGTTTGTTTTTTGTTTAGAGTGTGTTTATTAAGCTATTATTATTTACTCAAAGTCAGATAGGCAACAACAGACTTTATACAATTAAATAGGACATTAACAGAGAAAATCAGAAGAACACTTTTTTATAATATTACAATGACTAGCTTCTAAACTAGTGTTAGAAACACACAGTTTATTTCATACCTGTTGCTGGAAGAGCCCTGAATGATACCAACATGTATAACCTACTATCTGTTGTATAGATGCTATGATCTAATAGTAGTAGTTGTTTTTTTAATTTCCCATCTCTAACATCTAAGACTCTTTAAAGCTACAGTAACAATATTATTAAAATAAGGCCTCAGTCTTGCAAAGATTCAGTCACATGCTTAATTTACTCACTGTGAGCAGTCCACAGAAGTCATTGAAGTCAATGGGACTACCCACAATAAAGTGAAGCATGAACTTAAGGCCAGGTCATACTAAAAAGTCAGGTCAGCCTAGGTAAGTCAGTCAAGGATGTGAAAAATGCACACCAACGTAGGTATGCTGACAGCACTAGATCAACAGAAGAATTCTTCCATCAACCTAGCTGCCACCTCTCGGGAGGTGGATTAACTACAGCAGACGTGGGCAAAGTACGGCCCACGGGCCACGTCCGGCCTGTCGGACTGTCCTGCCCGGCCCCTGAGCTCCCAGCCGGGAAGCCTAGTCCCCAGTCCCTCCCTCACTGTCCCCCTTCTCCCGCAGCCATGCCACGCTGCCGTGCAGGCCGTACTCTGGCCCGCCGCTCCCGCTGGGCAGCGTGAGGAGCGCAGCTGGTTCTGGCGGGGTGTCACAGCTGCGAGATCCTGCTGCTGGTAAGGGGGCGGGGAGCAGGGGGGTTGGGTAAGGGAGCAGGAGGTACTGGGGGACAGTCAGGGAGGAGGAGGCGGTTGGTTGGGGTGGAGGTTCTGGGGGGGCGGTCTGGGGATGGGGAACAGGGAGGGTTGGGAGTGGGAGTCCCGGGCACCTGTCAGAGAGCAGTGGGGTGGATATGGGTCGGAAGGACAGTCAGGGGACAGGGAGCAGGGGGGATTGGATAAGGGGGTGGGATCCCGGGGGGGCAGTTAGGGGCGGGGGCGTCCTGGGAGGGGGTGGTCGCGGACTAGGAGCAGAGGGCGGTTGGATAGGGGGTGGAAGACCCGGGGGGGGGGCTGTCAAGGAGCGGGGTGTGGATAGGGGTCGGGGCAGTCAGGGGACAGGGAGCAGGGGGGTCCTGGGAGGGGGCAGTCAGGGGACAAGGAGCAGGGGGGATTGGATGGGTTGGGAATTCTGAGGGGGGCAGTCAGGGGGCAGGAAGTGGGGGGGGCGGATAGGGGTCGGGGGCCAGGCTGTTTGGGGAGGCACAGCCTTCCTTACCCGGCCCTCCATACAGTTGTGCAACCCCGATGTGGCCCTTGAGCCAAAAAGTTTGCCCACCCCTGAACTACAGTGATGGGAGAACCCCTCCTGTTGCTATACTGAGCATCTACACTGAAGCACTACATCAATGGAGCTGAAGTGCTATAGCTGTGCCACTGCAGTGTTTCTAGTGAAGACGTAGCCTGAGTATTTGTAAGATCTGGGCCTAAATACATTGTTTACCAAATAAGATACTAAAAATATTTTTCTGTTTAATTGTGATCAAAAAGAAATTTACGTTTAATCTCATTGGTCTGTATGATCTTGGTCTTGTTTTCCCCCCCACTAAGTACAACTTTTTCTGTGGATAAAATAAATCATCCACAGATTGAATATTAAATATTAAAAGAATGCTTTCAAGAATTATTTTAGCAAGTATTTTCTTTTCGATGACCGTAAGAGAGAAAAGTCTAGTATGCCTGAGCTGTTGCTTAGATATGAAAACGATTAATTTTAAAATTCCATCGTTATTTTCTGTTTGCAGTGTTGTAGCTGTGTTCGTCCCAGGGTACCAAAGGTGGGCAAGGCAATATCTTTTATCAGACCAACTTCTGTTGGTGGAAGTGACAAGCTTTCAAGCTTCACAGAGCTCTTCTTCAGGTCTGGGAAGGTAACCAGAGTGTCTGAGCTAAAAACAAGTTGGGACCTCTCAGTCCTCCTCAAAAGAAACCTGCAGATTACTTTTCAAATATCAGCCTGGAAACATAAATTCATAACTCTGCTAGACACTAAAAACTATGGACTTAACAAAGACACTGCCCATTAAAACAGCCCATTTACAGCCCATTAAAATAACTTGGAATACACCCTGCTGCCTACTTACCCTCCATTCTCCTATATCTGCATAGTGTTTTCTGCCCACTTTGTTTTCAGTGGTCTCCAAAACATATGTAAACCCCTTATGTTTAATCTGTCCCACCTTATATTTATCTTGGACAACTTCGTTTTCTTCCTCAAGACCTGAAGAAGAGCACTATGAAGCCTGAAAGTTTGTCTCTACACCAACAGAAGTTGGTAAGATAGAAGATATTCTCCTCATCCACCTTGTCTCTCTTGTAGTTATTTTATGACCAGCGGGACTTATACTATAAATGAAAAGTCTTAAAGTGCACATTTATGGGGCTGCCTAAATAAAAGTCAATTGGTCTGATCCTCAGTTTTGATTCATGCAATGGGATGGGAGTTCTGCCTGAGTTAGAACTTCAGGATTGAACTTTTTATTATACATAAATGTTACAGGAACTCGCTCCAAAATGAGACAGAGAAAAGTGGATGTTTTCTGAAACCATATGGTGCAACATAACACAAGCACACATAAATATATGGTTACTTAACGGGGAAAATAATTATTTAATTAAAACATTTTATGCTCCAGTTATCCAGTTATTTTGCTTAGTTAGTACAGAGGAATTTGACCCTAAAATAAAGTAAGAGATACTTTTGATCTTCAATTCATGGCCAAAATACTTAGAGCCAAATTCCTTGCCGGTGTTAACTGGTGCAGCATCACTAAAGTCAGAGACTGTGCCAATTAACACGAACACAGAATTTGACCCTTCCTTTTAACGTACACATTATGACACAGGCCCATCCACGCACTCAGAGAATTCGATCCTGATAGGTGCTGAGTCAATAAAGCTAATGGGCATTGCAGCCACTCCACCCCTCTGTGGATCAGAAGCCAAGCACCTGATTCTGCCAGCCCTCTCATATCAATCAGAGTTTTGCGTGTTGAGTGGTCCCGCGATCAGATGATTCATATTTTCATGAAAAGAAATGTCTACATGTACTCCTTTTGCAAACCGCTTCCCCAAATAAATTGGATTGAACTCACTGATATATTTGTTTATATGTACAGTATTTAAAAGCTTTTACATCTGAACAGCTTTCTTTGAAATAAGAAAGGGGAGCCCATTAGAGCTCAAAATGTCTGTTTAGAAACCAGTCAAGTATTGAGATTCCTCTTTCTTTGAATCATAGTCTTTTTATATATTTTAAACAAAATCAGATGACTGCCATTACTTCCAGCCTAAAAAGAACTGGTGTGTTATACAGAATTCACTGGAGCGTGCCTTTCTTTCAAGCTCTGTAGATAATAGCCATGCTCCAGTTTTTCTATTAAAAAACATAGAAAAAAAACTCCTAATTTTTAAAGGATAAGAAGAACTGAAAGCTCTTGATAGTGAAGATCAGATTCCTTCCATTGATTTTAAAAGGCCATTTTTGGTCTCAGGAATGGGGAGGAGGTACGTGTGTGAAATGACCATCTCTCTTTAAAAATCCTGAAATGCATTACAAGAAATAAATCTGATAGGAGGAGAAAGAAAAAATGAATTCACATAATTCTATTTTTGACAAGTGAACTCTTTTTCCATTTTTAGTTAGGTTTACATGAGTCTTGTCAAGAGTCACCGTTAGTTCCTGACAACTTGGTTATTTCTGAACTTTTTAGTATTATTGGAAACACAATGAACACTATGGAGGCCAGACATAATTATATCACAACGATAGGGATGGAAAGAGCAATATTTAGGCTGCTAAATGCAAGAATAAAACTTGGCAGTACAAATACTGCACTTTGTGAAAGTATGCGTGTGTGTGTGTGTGTGTATTCATGTTGGAAGATGACCACATTTTCCACTTCTATAAAACAGTTTATAAAGCTCTGAATTCACAATCAGAAGAATTTTTGGCCATAATGATGGAAGCATATGCAGCATATTGATTTTTCCAATAAAACTAACCTTCCACACTGCTGTCTTTTTAAAGTTATTTAGCACCAACCTTGTACAATGCTCAGAGAAAACTGTTATTGGATTAAAGAAAATAAGAGATTTCTTATAAATTGAGACTCCCCATCACCACCACCAGCACAGTAATCTTAAACATTCATTTATGCATTCACTCAAGGCCTAATCTAGTATTCTTCAGATAAACTGCCAACTGAAGTCATAATTCTCCCTGCGCAGGATTGGGCCCTCACTTTAATGATCTTTGCTTTAAGAGCAAAATATAGATAAGATACTGAGTAACCTTTACCTTAATCAATCTCTTTAAAACAACTAAAACTTGCCAGCATTAGCCTTTTTAAATCTCCCACCATTCCACTAGCACAGGTGCAACTCCACCAGTGATAGCAATGGTGAGAGCACTAGTATAGACAAAACAGGGTATTTTTACCATCCTTTCATCCAACCCCATGTAAGCAGCTGGAGGACCAAAATGTAAAGATAGCAGCAGCTGGTGCCTAACATTGCTACACTCCAGTGGAGCTGCACCTGTGCAGTGGGGAGAAAATATTTAGGTAAAAGGCCCTAACAGCCCAGAAATGCTCTACCATTGCAGACTCCAAGAACAATGTATACATAGCGACAT